>NW_011888948.1:5072919-5140453 GCF_000151845.1 Pteropus vampyrus
TTTTTGTTTGTTTGTTTCCATTTTAATGAAACATCTTTTTCATCTCTTTACTTTCAGTCTGTGTGTGTCATTCGATCTGAAATAGGTCTCGTGCACCTGAGAGCCAGGGTAGTCAGGCCAGCTGCAGTCCCCAGGCCCAGAGGGTGGGGTCAAGGCAGACTCTCTGGGCCTTTGGGACAACCCCCATTAGGGTGGAAGAGGTCCAGGTGGGGCAGCTCTGTGCTTTTCTTCCAGGCCTGTCAAATAGGGAGGGCTCCACCTACTGACCACTGACAATGGGAAGACCTGTTCTAAATAGGCTCTGTTGGTTAGAGTGGCCTGGGTGGTGAGTGTGGAAGCTGTGGGCCTGGGAGGCCAACAAGAGACAGTGGGGCTCAGAGGGGAGGGCATTTGCAAGAGGAGGCTTCTGCCTCAGCAGCTCAGGTGCCATCACAGACACCATAGGGCAGGGGGCTTACACGAGGGGCACTTATTTCTCACAGTTTGGAGTGCCAGCATGGTGGCGTTCTCGGGAAGGCCCTCTTCCTGTCTGGAAGATGGCCGCCTTCTCCTTGGGTCCCAGTACAGTGGGGAGGGAGGTCTGGTCCTTTCTTCTCCTAAGCACCAATCCCATCCTGAGGGCTCCACCCTTCTGTCTTTAAACCTTATCACCTCCCAAGGCCTCACCTCCTAACACCATCCCACTGCCACTTCAGCGTATTGATTTCGGGGCCACAAACAGGCACTCCATGACAGTCTTGGCTTGCAGGGTGCAGGCTAGAGAGAGGGGTGAAGCGGGAATGTGGGCTTGTGGGAGTATGTGAGGGTGGGTGGGCAAAGTATGCGGCCCTGGATGTCAAGACCACGTTGGAAGGTGTCTGAGGTGGCTGCAGCAGGGGTGAGTGTGGGAAACCACGGCATAGGGGACATCGTATGGTGAAAAGCTGGGAGTGGTCTTGTGGATGCAGAGCCCCCTACCTCCTCCAGGCTTGAAACCAGGAGAGGTTCTGCCCAGGGATGGAAGTGACAGGAAAGCGGGAGGGGCAGGAACCCACTTCCAGCACCAATGGTGGTGTCATGGAACAAATGGGAGAGATGAGGAGGGCAGGGCAGCTCCTGGGGAGGCTCAGTCAAGGTGGGCACATCCAATAATAAAGCAGGAGGGGCAGCAGGCCAGAAAGACCAGAGAGAATTGGTCAGGCAGAGAGAGCTACCCAAGTGATCTTGCCTGTGAACCGTCTTCCAAGCCTCATTGGGGGCATCCACCTGTCTGGGAACAAAGAAAGGCAAAATGACCTTTTCCACCAGTTACCATTTTTCCCGTAGCAGCATCCCTTGCTAATCTGTCACTAAAGCTCTGAGGCCATTTTTGTGCCTGTGGGGTCTGTGGTGGGGAGCAGGGGGCAGCCTCACCTGGAAAGCGATTGATTCTGCTTCCCAACTATAGCAAACAGAACTCATTTGGCTTCCTGAGTATGAAGATATCTGTAGACCTCTATGAGGCTTTTGAACTCCCAAATGGTGTGGGCTTTCTCTCAAAAGATGACAAAATATCATGGGAAGTTTTCTCAACAACACCGCCACTGTCCCATTAGACAGCTGACCCACATGGGGAGGGAGAGATTGAAGGGTGACAATGTCAACTCTGTAAAATCCAAAGCCAGTTATGCATGTACGACCATGTGCTTCCCTATGCCCAACTTCAGTCAGCTTTGGGGCTTGTCACCCTGGCAGGCCCTACAAACGGAGTGGGAAGTGGCACCCTGAGCATTGTGCTCTGTCTAATCGAGTCTCTGTGCCATGGCTGGAGGATCAGGGGCTGCATGTCTTTGCCCTCTGTGGCTCTTGAGACTAGCCTATGTGACACCAGGGAGAGCCAGCAAATGATATCGCAGGCAGATGTGGCTCTTTTACAGCAGCCCAATCCTCTTTCCTCTCCCCTGCTTTTTCCTTTTGGGATTCACATGTGGTCCCCAAGATATGCTTTATGATAATCTAGAGACAAAGGTAGAAGACACATGCTGATTGGGCAGAGAGATGCCGAATCAGGCCCCTTCTATCTGTGTCCTTCAGAAAACGTGGAAGAAAGGTGTGGCTGTCCCTTAGCTGCTGTGAAATAGACCTCAGGCCAATTTAATGCCATCCTTCTCAGCAGTGGGTCGATGCCACCATCCTCTGCATTCCTTGACATGTTACACTTTCTCAGGATGCCATCCGCTTATTCACCAAACATGAATAAACACCTGTTATGTTCCAGGCACAATGCTAGCTGCTGGGGTGGGGAGTGAACAATACAAACAAATGCAGTTGGGTGTCAGGGACATGCGTCAGAGGGTAGGTAAGACCGCAGATGTTTGTGAAAAATACACTCGTCCAAATGTTTACCTGCGTGTGTTCACTTTAAACATTTTCTTTTACTCTATTCCAAGCCTTTGGTTTTTGTAATTTTTTGTTTCAAGGATTTCAGTGTGATGGAAATCAGAATTACTCTGGTTATTAGGTTATTAGATTATTAGTTCAGCCAGCCTCTATAACAGAAAAAGCTAGGTGGGAATGGGGTGCAGGGAGAGTGCTTTTGAGAAGCTCTCATCTAAAAATATATCCAGAATGACCATTTTTTACCACCTCCACCAGAGTATTTAGTATAGATCTTGGAGGTGAAGCTTTGAAGCTGTTCTTGGTTCTCCTAAGTTTTTGCCCAGTGGCCAGAAACACTTACTACAGTGCTATGTGCCTAGTAGCGATGTTTTTTCTCCTGATTTCTATACATTTATTAATAATATTTTTCTGTAAGAAAACACCCATTGCTCACATTTATCTATTTATTCGAATTTTTTTTTAATATCAATTGGAACTCAAAGACATGTCACTTTATGGATGATTATCCAATATTGTCATTGTTTATATATTTTTAAAATTATTCCAACTTTGAACAATGAGAGTCCTTTCCATCTCCTTGATATTTACTTTTTGAAATTCTCAAAGTCACCTAGATACCTGAAGGCTTCCTTACAACAAGGACTGCTGATTCCTGGAGAGGTGATGTCAAAATCAAAACATAAACACTGAAGATCACAAAGCCGGTAATAACTACCATTTATTGAGTGCCTCAGGCAGTGTGCCAAGCGCTGTGAGCACTTTTTAAAAAAAAAATAAAATCATCAGTATAAACCCAAAGTCTTATTTTTACTATCTAGATTTTTCACATGAGAAAACTGAGTCAGAGCCGCAGAACCTCAGCTGGGCTCACTCAGCTGACTAGGTGGTCCAGGGAAGGCCTGTTCCTTCCTTGTTTGCCGGACCTGCACTGGCACCCATGAGAGAGATGCTTTGCTTACAGGCTTCCTTTAAATGGCTCTCTATCCCCAGAGGCTGATAAAAAAGGACCTTTCTGTGTATGCACTGGCAAATGCTACCACCCCATTCCCAATGGCGTTTCGAGAGCTAAATATAACTCTATGTTTTATTTTGTATACAGAAAAGAGGAAATGTGCTTCTTATTTTGACACACTTACTATTTTAAAAATCTAAATTATGTCCTTCGGAGATGTCCTTGAGGGAAAAGACATAATGCAGATTTCACCAAGGATCTCTCCATTTTTTAATACTGATATTTAGGAAACAACTCCTGGAGATAAGATATGGGGGACAGAAGGAAGGAGAACCTTACCCAACACACATAGCCAAGGGGTGAACTTGTAAGAAGGTGCCCAGATACAGATCACCAGGGATCATATGAGTAAAGCCAGCTCTTCATCAGCCCGGGAATTCACACCTCAGGGCAGAGGAAAAAGAAACTTTACCAGGACTCTGTATGACCTGTCCCATGAGCAAGGAGAGGCTAATTATCCCACAGCCACAGACCATTAGTGAGCCTGGGCTCTGTGGTCCTGACACATGGGCAAGAGACCACAGTCCAGCTCAGCCTCTACATTTCCCAGGCTGCAACAGAGCAGTCCTCTGAGGAAGGAGAGAGGTGTTCGTGGTAAGCTTCCCTCTAAGTAATCTCCTTAAGTGAGTGAATGCCCTGAGATTGTGGAGAGGGTCTCCTTTGTTTTCAAGGCTCCCCTGTAAGAGATAATCAGGGCTTGTGGGTTCAATGTTGTTTCCCATCCTTCCTTGTCACTGAAATAGTGGAAAATTTAAAAATATGTAAAAAACAAACAATAAAATAAAAAGAAAAAGACACAAATTGCCCACAGCACACTGAAAGCTGGGAACAGGAGTGAGGGACCATGGAGACCACAGGGTGTTTCCAGGGAGCAAAGAGCAGCGTAGTGGCAGGAGGATCCATATGGTGGAAGAGGGTTTCTGCCTATCTGGGTGATTTCAGAGGGCAGGGCTGTAGAGGTCCTCTTTGGGCACTTTCCTGAGGCTGCTGCAATGTGCTCTTCTTGTCAGGATATCTCTCATCACATTCACGTGGCCTGTCGCCGAGAAGCACTTGCAGATATGAGCAACGTCATCTGGGAGGCAGAACAGGGGCAAGAAGAATGCGGGAAGTAGGTGGTAGAAATATGTAGTAAGAATGGTGAAAACATGAATGTAGCAGATGACCTGATCCTGGCAGTAACAACCCAGGAATAAACTCATCTGGACAGGCTAAGGCTTAATGTGAAGAAAGCCCAGTCTCTCTGAGGATACAAATACAGTCTGAGTGAAGGAGACACACATTGAACGGCATATAGATTAATAGTCCTGGGCTTCACAGGTTTAGTATAAGTCAAAGCAAAATTATGTCTCAATCATTAAAACCAGCTACTTTGATTCAAAAACTTCTCTGGAAAAATAAGTGGACATGAAAAACCACAAGAGCTTTAAGTGAAATAATCAACGGTAGAGATACTTAATCTGGTAGTAAACCATAATATGAAGCTATAATTGCTTAAAAGTATAGACAGCTGCAGGAACCATCATCTACATCCATAAAAATGCAAAGGTCATGCCAGAAAGAATCAGCATTTGTATCATAATGTTATGTGTACATGCAATCATTTACTGAATGCCACCGGTATCATCATTAATTAACCAAGAAAGATTTATTTAATGAAAATTATAGGATCGAAAAACAAACCCCAGACAATAAAATTAGATCTTCGTATATCCCTTTAGAACATGATAAATTCTAGGTAGAGTTGATTAAAAAAAAAAAAAAAGAGAAGAACAGGAAGACAGAAAAAAACATGACTGTTTATTGGCTCTAAGGTAAAAATGACATTTTTAGAAACTACAAGGGAAAATACATAAAGTATTCTGAATTGACACAGAGATTATAAATCAAGACCCCAGCAGAAATAAAAATAAAAAACAATAATGGAGTCAATTATAGGGGGATAGGGGGAGGGTGAAGTGGGTAACGTGGCTGAAGGAAATTGGACTTTGAGTAGTAAACATACGGTAGAATATACAGACATCAAATGATAAAGTAAACCTGAAAATTATATAATTGTATTAACCAATGTCACCCCAATATATTTAATTAAAAAAAAAAGAAAATGTCCATGAAAACAATTCCTAAATTGTTCTATTTAAAAATAAATAAATAAATAAATAAACAAACAAATAAACAAACAAATAAATAAAATGTTGCCCGAAAAAGTGGAGGCTACATGAGAAATGAATGAATGAATGAATGAATAAATAAAGACAGCTGACCCAGATAGTAATCAGAATTCTCATAAAAATTTAAAGAGAGGTGGCTGCTTTGAGGCAGCTAGCTTAAGGCAAGGGAGCATTGGGTCACATGCTATTTTCTGGGCTACAGAGACTAGTGAATAACATAGAATGGTTGATTAATGCTGAGCAGGAAATAAAGGACAAGATGTTTGCTTATGCCTTCTTTGTGTCCGTTATTCAACTGATACGATTATTATTTCTAAGACATTATTATATATGAGTAAATTTTGGTGTGTGGCGATAGACAACAGTCTAGTTTCATTCTTTTGCAGATGGCTTTCCAGTTTTCTCAACACCATTATTGAAGAGGCATTCTCCACTGTATATTTTGGTGTTTTTGTTGAAAATTATTTGCCCATATAAATATAGGTTTACTTCTGGGCTCTCAATTCTGTTCCACTGGTCTGTGTGTCTGTTTTTCTGCCAATACCATGCTGTTTTGATTACTGTCGCTTTGTAGTAAAATTTGAAGTTGGGCAGAATGATGCCTCCAGCCTCGTTCTTTTTTCTCAGGATGGCTTTGTCAGTTTGGGGTCTTTTGTGCTTCCATACAAATCTGATGATTTTTTGTTCTCTTTTCTTTAAAAAATGCCAATGGCATTTTGATGGGGATTGCATTAAATCTGTATAAGCCGATGATTGATGGTGGAGCACTCATGATGCCTACCTACAGAGGAACCCAGATCTCATCAGATCAAAAATGAAGTCCAAAACTAAAACAAAAACAAAAACAAAAAAATGGCAATGAAGTCCAGACTCTGGCTGTAGATTTCTTCAACAAAGAAAGAGATTGTTCGTGTTAAAAACTCACCCCCAGCCCCCTGTCCACTCACCAAACTAACCACAGCCCCTCTGTAAAATAATAATAATCTCAATTTGGATTTTTATTTAATCCATCATTTACTTGAAGTGGTCTTAAACGAAGTTTGCTTGTGCCTGGACAGTAGTCATGGGTTACACTCTGACAGATAGAATCTAGTTTTATTTCACAAGGCCTACACAGTAAAGCCTGTTGGATTTCTACTTCATAAAGTTAAGTACAATTTATGGGCCCCCAAACCAGTCATTAAAAAATCTCGCATATTTGAAAATAATGTATATCCTGTCTTTACTGCTGTAAAATGCCGTTCTTTTTTTCTTTCTCCAGTTCGGCAAACTTTCTTATAAAGTCATTTAACATTCTTTATGTTGATTTGCTTTTTGTATACCCCAAACAATTGTTATCTGTGCTGGTTTGAATGACATCTGATAGGATTATAAATGTGACAATTTGGCATTTTTCTGTGACTCATCAGTTATATAGTTCTAACTCTTAAATAGTAAATCTGTTATGTGTACATGGCTTCCAAAGCTACCTAACACATTGTTTTTGCTAAGTTAATATGATACATTGTTATTTGCCAAATTTTCATATGATTCTTCATTTACAATGTTATTTTGTATTTGTTCTTTTTAAAATTAAAATTTTTATGACCTATCTAAACATTGTTGCATAAAGAATATAGGCTCAGTCTGCTGTTTTGATGAAATTCAAGTTCATAGGGCAGTCTTCGAAAATTTATTTTATATTCAGTATCTAATTTATCCATAAATATGAGTATTAGTTACAGCATAATTCATACCCATAATTTTCATCCTAGTAACTTAAGGCTATAAAATAATTCTTCCAAAGACTCATTCTTATGCATTATTTTTTTCTGTTTACTCCATGTCGACTGCCTAAAAGATCCAGAAACATGGATTAGTACACATTAAAAATATATATCTTGATATGCACCAATTATCCAGTTAAACTCAAAAGAAATATCAATACATAATTTGATCTATATAGGAAAAAGAATATGTGAGAAGACTTAATTATAATAAGAAAATTCTTTAAATTAATTAAAAAGCTATCCACAAAGAAAAGCTTAGGGCTGAATGCCTTAACTGGTAAATTCTACCTAACATATGGTGAATAATTAACAAACAATCATCCCAAAATCTTTCAAAAATAGAAGTTGTAACTTCTCCAATTATTTGATGAGGCCTGAATTACCCTGATTTGAATATCGGAAACATTATGAGAAAATAAAATATCAGATCATAATTTCTTCTGAAAATAGATGCACAAATTCTCACAAAATACTAGCAAATTGAAACCCAAGAAAAATGATAAAAGTTATTATGCACCATGACTGACTGGGATTATTCTACGACTGCAATGTTTGTGTACGTTAAAAAATATCAATCAACTCCCCAATGGAAAAGAAAAATGACTGTTCTTTGTTGCAGATGACATAATCCTCTTTAAAAATTTTTGTGAGAAATTCACTGAAAATCCACTAAAACTAATGAATAATTTAAAAAGATCACAGGATACAAAATCAAAATACAAGATTGAATTATACTATTACATAGTAATAATAAATGATGTGAAAATAGCATCACATTAAGAAACATTTAGAAATTTAAGCTGTTCTAATCTTCTACACTGACAGTTTTTCTGAAATTATGAATTAAATAAAAAACATTTGAATTAATGTAAGTCATCAAAAGTTCAATATTAATGTCAGTATGGGTAAGATCAAAATACATCACAAATTGATCTACAAATTTAATGGTTTTTTAAATTACCAAAAGATTTTTTAGAAAAACTGACAAGCTTACTTGAAATTGAATATGTAAATTTAAATCAATTTAAATTTGCATGTGCAATGTAATCGTTAAAAAGAAAAACAATATGGCGTGACTCATAATCGCATATATCAAATCTTACTTCAATGATATTATAAGTAAGACTGTGTAGTACTAGCATAAGTATTGATCTATGTAGACCAATCAGATAGATTTCAGGTCTAATAATAAACATTTTATTAAAATTGATTTTGACAGAGTTATTAAGAAGTTCAACTTAAAAGGAACTATCCTTCCAACAAATGATGATGTGAATATTGAATATTTACCTGCAAAATGATGAAGTTGGTCCCTTGACTCAAATAAGACAAAATGATGAAGTTGGTCCCCTGACTCAAATAATACAAATAATCAATCAGTTGATTGATTTTTTTAATGTACACAAACATTGCAGTTGACATGTAAATGTAAAGGCTAAAAGTATAAATTTATTGGAGAAAAAAATGGCATAGATGATAGAGGCTCTCTCTTCATCACTCTGGCCACCAAATCTAAGTTGTGACAGAAACAAGGAGCAGCAGCAAGGAAAAATCATCTGGGATCTTGATGAACAAGCCATACAAATAGGGAGAAATCCAAGAAATCACCCTGCAACGGCAGAAGGTAGGATGGGGCAAGGATGCGGGACTGCCTAGCCTCGAGCAGCTGAGTGAGATGGAGGCTGAGGCTGAGGCTGTGACAGTGGCAGATGCCTCTTAAAGGGGATGTATCTGCGAACAGATTTTCACGATGACAGACCTGCTCATTCTGAGCACCAGTGCTGATTTGGCTACGTGCAGGCGGCACCAGGGTCTTACAGGGAGACATTGTCAGAGTGAGGGGCCAAGGCGAGATTCGCTCTGTACAGAAGTGCCAGCGGTATCTATTGTTCCTTGATGAGCCGGACACAGCACTGCCATAGCTGTGAAGTCATCAAACTGGATAACAGAGGTTGCTCTGCCCAGAGGATTCCTTGAAACCCTGTCTCCCCCAACTCATGGCCCCACCCAAGCCACATTCAGGTATATCCTTAGCGAGTTAGGTGCTCCTTGCTGAGCAGCGCCTAGACTCACACTGGAGGCAGCTGACCTCGGTTTCTGGTGTGGCCTTTTGAGGCAACTATAAGCATAGCATCTGTGGATTGCTTTCTGAATCTTAACAGGTGGCCACAGAGGGAGAGAGCTTGGGCTAAATTTGGCCTGCAGCTGAACCCCTCTCAGGACTGTGCCACTGGACACCTACTCCACAAATCCACACTAATAAGACTGGGACACTTAGGAGCTTTGCTTAGTACATAAAAACAGACATGTAAAGGCAGCCAAAATGGGAAGACAAAGAACCAGAAACCATATGACAGAACAGAACAGAGATCCAGATATAATGGAGTCGAGTAATCTAACAGATGCAGAGTTCAAAACACTAGTTATATAGAAGCTCAATGAACTTTTGGGAAGTGCAGAGAACTCCAACAAAGAGATAAAAAACATAAAAATAGAAATGGAAATTATAAAAGGTAACCAGTCTGAAATGGAGAACATACTATCTGAGATGAGAAGTATATTAAATGGAATAAACAAAAGAATAAACAAAGTGAATAAAGAAGAGGATCACATGCCCTATCTAGAGCACAGGAAAGCCAATCAGGACACTCAAACTAAATGGCAAGAAACAAGATGCCAAGACTATAAAAATAATTTAGGGAGGATATGGGACACTATTAAGGTGTCAAATATTCATCTGATCGGCATAACTGAAGATAATCAAGATGTTGAACAGCTTTTTGAAGAAATAATGATGGAAAACTTCCCTAACCTGGTGAAGGAAATGGACAGGAAACCCCAGGAAGCTCAGAGGATTCCAAAAATCAGGGATCCAAAGAGGCTCACACCAAGACACATCATAATTAAAATGTCAAAGGTTAAATACAAAGAAAGAATATTAAAAGCAGCAAGAGAAAAACAAATAATGACATATAAGGGAACACCATACGACTGGCAGCTAATTTCTCAAAAGAAACTATGCAGGACAGAAGGGCTTGGCAAAACATTTTTGACTGGATGAAGACCCAGGATATACAACCAAGAATAATTTATCCAGCAAAGCTATCATTTAGAGTTGAAGGTAAGATAAAGAACTTCTCAGACAAAAATAAGCTGAAGGAATTTATCACCTCCAAGCCAGAATTACAGGAAATGTTGGAGGGACTTCTTTAAGAAGAAAAAACATGTATCAAAAATAGAAATAAAGAATAGTAACAACTACATTCCTATCAATAAGTACCTTAAATGAAAAAGAATTAAGTGCTCTAACCAAAAGATAGAGTGGCTGAAAGGATAAGAAAACAAGACCCTTACATATGAAAAGGAAGGGGGTAGAAAAAGATATTGCTTTGATGAACGTAGGAGGTATTACAGTCAGACAGAGAAAGATAAACACTATATGATTTCACCTATATGTAGAATTTAAAGAATAAAAAGAAGAAACTAATCAAGAACAGACTCACAAATATAGTGGACAATTTGGTGATGGACAGAGGGAGAGGGGTTTGGAGAGCTGGGAGAATGAGGTGAAGGGTTAAAGAAGTACAAATTAGTAGTTGATGGATGGTCATGGGGATGGGAAGCATGGCATAAGGAATGCAATTAGCATTAATACATTGGCCAGATGGAGGGTCAGGGGAGGGAGGGAGCAATTAGGGGGATTATTTTACTAACTATATGGATGTCTAACCAATGTATTGTATGCTTGAAACTAATTAAAATAAAAAAAATGATGTGACTGATAAATGTTGGGTGTGTATAGTACAATCATGCACAGTTAACAATGTTCTTTTTATAAATCAATTATAAAATATGATTCATTTAAATACATGTCATGTCAAAAATTACTGACAACAAAATTAATACAATTTTAAGTCTGGTTCAAGATGTGAACAAAGTAAGAGAGTTTCAGCAGAGTTCATTGTATTTATTTGTTTCGTACTTTTAATAATTTTAATTTTATTTGTTTTTTGTATTGTTTTGGAAAGAGGTGGACTAAGTCAGGTATGATTTTTAAAAAGTCACTTAGAATTTCAGGTTTCCTTATAAAATGAGAAGAATATTGATCAACAAATATTATTTTAAGATATTATATAGCCAAGTACAATATGTCATAATTATCTAAATTTTTATAATATTAAAAAATAACATTTTTCCACCTAGACATTTACCAATGAATATGCAAATTTAAGCACAAAACCAAGTAAAACTCTTATTACTTAAGACATTATCATAAGATTGTAACTCCCTTAATATAATGTGTTAATCAATTTTTTTCCTATTGAGCTCAAGATGCATATACTTTGCTCTCCTAATGTATATATATTTATTTTTATTTATTTATTTTTCTTTTCCTGCACTCCTTATAGCTTCCAGGTCACTTTTGAATCAAGCATGCACAACAGCTCTCTAAATCGAAATCCATGCCTTTATATGTAGTTTACATTTTACCCTTCCTTGTTGTTGAATATAATGAGGCTATAGGTATCTAGCTCTTAGTCTACCTCTTTAACTTCACCTTCATTTTGTATGAATTTCAATGTTTATGTAGATGACACACTCAATAACCCATTTCAAATTCCTAGGCATGAAAAACCTTTGATTTTTGAACTGACGGACTGCATCAATTTAATTCTATAGCTACACTCTAGTCTTTTGTTTTTTGAAGATATTGTTTCTAAAAAAACACTCCAGCTCTGGAAGTATTAACTTTAATGTATAAATTTCTGACCAAAACATCCCATCACTTTCTTATTAGGTTAAGACCACTTCTGTAATAACAGTGCATTTTTAGTTCCAAAATATCTTCTCGGCTCTCAACTTCCCTCTCCATCATAGATTTCACAGTCACCTTGTTCTCATTTCTTTTCTCCTTCCACACCTAGAATTTCCTCAAGACCAGGAATTTAATCCAGGAATTCTGCCGGAATGGACGGCTAACCAGACCATAGCCCAGGATCATGCAGTTGGAGCTTCATGCGCTGCACACCGACGACCACCAGGGGGCGCAGAGCCTGCTCCTGCTTGGCAGCCTGCCCAGGATAGGGAAAGAATCCACAACAGAACTAGAAACTCCTGTGGCCAACAGGAGAGAGCCCCGTGCAGCCTTTGGGGCCCAAGAAGGCCCAGTCCGCTTGGGGCCAAAGCTTGGTCCAGGGCCCCGATGGCTGAGGAGGGGTCCTGGCTGTGGCTCATCTCACGTGCTTTTGTACATAATAAGGACAGAACCTTTCCTTTGCTCTGAGGTAACCTCAGGCTTCATCCTAGTCTTTCCCTCATAATGCTTTGGTGAATTTCAGGTGACTGTGGGAATGTGGTTGTCCAAGATGCCCTGCATTTCTAGTGGCTGGCCTTGAAATTCAAGCATTCCCAATGCGTCAGCTGTGTGCAGGAAGACACTGGATCACCCATCATCAAAAACCGACCCCCTAAGCCCCTTTCACGCTCCCCCACACCATTCTCATCTAATCCATGATTCACATTTGCCCTTGAACGACTTACAAGGGTTTGCCTCACAGAATCAGAGTATCCTGGATTGTTCCTTATGGATTTGGGATTTCAGGGAGGAATCAGAGCTGAGTTGCAGACAGAGATGAAAACCCTGACAGGGTAGGAAACTGCCTGGGTATCGGGAGGCATACATTCACTCGACTCCCAGGAGACAGGTGCAACCCCAGTACCCTTCGTCCGTGACAAGAATGTACATTTTTCCACAACGCTTCCTTTTTTGGTCACCTATGGAGAAAAAGAGCCTCACGTCAACATCACAGCTTTCTTTTCATGTCTCCATTCTGGGCTACCCGATCCAGAAAGTATTAGGCTGTAACACCTCCGGCCTCTGAGAAACCATTTTCTCACTGAGAGTAGAACTCCTCCCTTTCAACTTCATATGCTTTTCAAATAAGGGGTTTCACGTGTTCCACATGCTCCCATGAAATGGTCATGCACCCGATCTGCCAGTCATTTTGAAGTTCCTCCCACCTTCCACCAATGTCTTTTGCTACCATCTCTGTGACTCAATGGAAAACCATCCCATCAAGTCCACACAGCGATCCAGTTTGTCCCCGGTTCTGTTGTCATGAGAAAGCTGGACTGCGCATTGGCACTCCAAACCCTGCTGTGGTCTGTCATTTGTAGCAAATGAAAGCTAGCTGAAACACGTGGCTTCTGAACCTTAGGAAAATGTCAGGTGTGCTAACTCATTATCCAAAAGCCGTTTAGTCGGTGATATGCTCAGCACCAGCTGCCTGGTGGTTTACCATCACCCTGGTGCTGACCCTCTTTACACATGACATTGTCCTCCTGCCACCCTGAGGCTCTGGTCATCCCCGGTCTGTTGGCTGAGCCTAAGAATTTGCTTTTGCTTGTTTTGCTTCTTTACATCTTGCCCTCTGTCCCAGGTCCACATGGGAGTAAAATCAGAAAGGCCCTGTTCATTCAGTAACCTCTTTCACCCCGCTTAGCAGGCTGGGGAACTGATCAAAAGAGTCACAGCATGGGTCACAGCATGTTTATATGAAGTGTTCATCCGGTGAGTGGAAGAGGCTGGAGCCCCAGGAAAATGCAGCCCCGAAATTCCCAGGGCTGTTCGGTGACCACCTGTTTTCGGATTAAGGACTGATGGCTGCACAAGCCACTGGGCAGAAGGAGTCAGCCAGTGGCATTTGGGCAGACAGATTGCAGATGCAGACATGACTTGAATGGAGAAAGAGTTCGATGCAAGGCAGGTGAGGCTGGCCTCCCAGTAGACCGGTGGCTAACGGTCGGCCCTCTGGCAGGAGGCAAGGCAGAAGTCCTGAGCCTTGGCTCTCATGCAAACTCTAGGAACATTGGGGCCAGTGGAGAGTGTACACCCTGTTCATCCAGTCTGGCCTGGGCTGAGGCTGGGGAAGAGGTGGTGTTACTCAGTAGTGGGGGGCCACAGCACCTACCTACACTCAGCTGTAGGCAGGCAGACTGAGCACTCAATTGGAGTTCAGGACACACAAATGCAGCTTTGGCTGTTGAATTCAGCCCACTGCTCACAGCGCTGTCATGGCACTTATCACCGGCTTCCCGCCATCAATGCCAGCAGGGATGAAGAAACCGAGTCTCAAGGAAGGCACAGACCAAGAGCTGGCCAGGTGCTCTCTATCAACCTGGGGGCCAGGCCGGCAAATGTCCTGGCATTGGAGGGTCTGAGAGTCACTGCCTTGTCCCTACCTGGGCAATCGCCACCTGGCCAGGCACTGGGGGAACTGTGGGGTAGCCAGCCATTTGGATTCCAGTTCCCTCCTGCCCTGACTGTCTGGTTCACCAATATTCATGCTTTTGCTCCAAGTCTCTGGGCTGACAAACAAGGGACCAGGAGCCACCCTTTCATCCAAGCGCCTTCCCCTCTGGAGCTTTTTCTTTCTCCATGGCCCTGTCTTCGTTTGACTCTTCTGCAATCTTGAAGTGGCCAGGCCCAGGACAGGAGAAAGACCAGAGGGCAGCTCTGGGTGAGCAGAGGCCAGTTGACATCAATTCAGCCTCTCTGGGCCCCTGGACTGGCTCAGATGAGTGGCCCAATTAATGCTCCTAGGAGAAAGGATTAGCTCTCAATAAATCACAGCTGTTGTGCATGCGCTTGATGATGGCCCAGCGTGGACTCTCCCCTCCCCCAGCCTTTTGCTGTATTTAACCAACATCTTCAAGCCCTATTCTTTTCCCTGACCCCCTCCTCCCATTTGCCTTCTACTCTCAGCTTCCACCTTCACACCCCATCCCATTCCAACTCGTGAATTTTCCAGCAGGCCATATCCCTTTTCTTTCAGGTTTTTTTAACTCTTGCAGGCAATTTTATATTCCTTCACTCACCCATTCTCCTGTCTTAATCCTCCCGACAACAACACCTAAATTCCTCACCCCACCCATTTTGCATCCCAAATTGGGCAGATTTTCCCCATCCCCCATCCACGCCCTAGTCTCTCTTGCCCCTCTCACCCCCAGAGGGGCGGTGGAACACAAGAAAGTACCCAGCTCCTGGGAGCAGGCCTGCCTTCAGGCCCACTGCCCAACCAGGGTGGGGCAGCCAGGGACAGGATTCTGGAGACATGGAGTTTGGTGATATCTCATTCAGCCTGGCAAGTGGCTCAGAAAGTGAGACCACACACATATCCATGCCCAAGCCGTGCCACCAGGCACACTCCCTTTTGTCCTTTAGCAAGGCATGCCAGAGGGCTAAGGAGAGTGTGGAAGGCCCAGGCCTGCAGCAGCCCCAAACTGAGAAACTACATGTCCTCAAAGGCCTGGCTGAGATGCTGGAGTGACTTTGGGTATCTTTCTGTGTCTGGGTCAAACAGGGACAGCCAAGGCATGCCTCCTTGGATCTTCCTGCTGTGGGACTTGTATAGCTGTGCCACATCCTTAAATATCAGGGGAACAGATTTCAAATAAGCCCCATGGTGGGTATGTTAGGTACCACTCTGTGTGTTTGTGTGCGAGTGTGTTTGTGTGTCTATGTGTCTGTGTGAGAGAGAGATGTGGGCATGTGGATATCCAGGCAGGTGGAAATGCACGAACGTCTGCGTGTGTATACCTGTGTGACAATGTCTTGAGTGTCTGGGTACGTTTTCAGGTGTCTAATGATGTGGGCACTTGGCGTCTATGCTAAAGTGTGAGTGCAAATCAGCATGTGAGCAAAAAGCGTTCTTTTATGTGTGTTATTGTCCAGATGACTGTGTGAGTATTTCATATATTTTTCCCCAGAGAGGCCTGTAAATGTTGGGCTAGGCCCGGTCTGAAGGAAGGGTGTCCAAAGGGAGGGGAATCTTCTCAGTCCTATTGTGAGAGTGCTGGGTGGCAGAATACGGCTGGACTCTGCTGGAAACTTATCAGGAGGTATGTGAGTGTCTGATCATGACGTCGTGGACCTGAAACTTAGAGAAACTTGGATTCCATTCATGCTTCAATCCAGGATCTCCATTTCAAACAGACCAAGAATTTAATCCAGGAAATCTGCCTGAATGGACCGATGCCCACACCACTGCCCCAGATCCTTCAGTTGGAGAATCGTGTGCTATGTGCCGACGGCACAAACTGCTCCTGCTTGCTGGCCTGCTCAGTTTAAGAGCAGAATCTTCATCAGAAGTAGAGACTCCTGTTGCCAACAGGTGGGAGCCCCATGATGCCTTCACAGCTTTTTTCATGCTGTTGATGCTGCCCATGTTGTTGACTCCCCTCCCCCAGGCTTTTGCTGTGTCCATCTATCTCCCTAAAGCCCTGTTCTTTTCCCTGACTCCTCATTCCTTTTGTTTCTACTCTCAGTTTCCACCTTCACACCTTGTTCCATTCCATTTCTTGTGATTTTTCGACTTGTTAATTTCCCCTTTACTTCAGGTTTCTGTCAATTTTACAGGTGAAGGCCAATTCCTAATGCGGCTCAAGGGCCTGGATTTGATGCCTGCTTGACTTTGAGGTTCTCGATGTGCCTTTTTCACTCACAGTCAGCTATGGCCTGCCTAATTGGCCTGTCTTGGTGCTGAAATTGTGGACTTGTGCCATGTCCCTAAGTGTCTTGGACTCTGAGTCAGAGGTTTCATGTCTCTGTGTTTTCGCTGCCCCTGGTGTGCTTTCTGCTGATGTGGTGAGATGTGGATATGGCCATCTAGGCATGTGTCTATTCATGAGTGTCTCTCCTTGTTTATCTATGTGAACATTTTAAAGGGGGTTGGGATGTAGTTTCCCATGTTTCTCCGGATGTACGGTATTGTGTGTTTGCTTAAGTATGCTTGCAAATCTGCAAGTGTGAATCAAGTGTCTTTTGCGTGGGTCAATGTCTGGATGAGCATGTTCATGTTTCATCTCTTTTTTCCTACATGTGTCATGTCAATATTTCACTGGCATGGGTTTGAGGGACAAGTGAAGTAGGAGAGGGGATCCTTTCACTTATATTTTGATAGTTGGCTGGGTGAGAGATGATTACTACACTCTGGGTGGCAAACCTTTTGGAAAGTGTGTCAATGGTTTCAGTATATCATGCATCCAAAACTAATATCACTTGGAAAATAGTCTCTGCCTAATCTAGGATAGAAATTTAAAAAAAAAAAGAAAATGAGTGACATCAGAAACTTGGCAGAGTGAGAGACATCGCCAGGTCTCTCCCCTTGAAACAATGAGCTGAACATCTAAAACTCAACAAAATTACCCAAACTGCACACCAGCATGTCTGAGTGTGGGATCTGCACATAAGAGCTACCACAAGTTAGAACCCTGGTAATCAGGTAGTAGGCTGGTACAAACAAAGAAGCTGCCTCTCACAGCTGGAGGTCCCTGCAGAAAGATGGGGAGGGGAGAAGGTGTGGAGGGTTCTCTGAACAACCCTGCCTGGAGGAGCTGTGAGCTCCAGGTGGCCAGTAACAGTGCCCAGGGATAAGAGAGGAAAGCAGAGAAATGAGGACAACATAAACATGGGGTTGGCAGAGAAACAACAGTTGATTATTACTAGCTGTGGTACCAAAATGCGAGGCTTAGCCACAAACCCATCCCTCAACGCAGATGGCCCCTCCTCCCATATCATCCAAGACCAAACACCAAGATGGAGCCCTAGTGGAATCTGAGCAAATGCTACTGAAACTGGTGCTAACTCTGACAGGGACTGAGACTGAGTGTAGCAAACATAATTGAATATCTATACGAAAAAAAAGGCATTTTTAAGACATTATATAAAGCAGAGATCCAAGAGGCTTAGAAGCTACCTAAAGGAAACCAAAAGAGATATGCCTTCTTTGCAACAGGCTAAAGACAGACCTTTATATAACAAATTTTTTTCTGGGGGAAAAAAGCAGAATACACTTTCATTAATGCCCCAGCAGAGAAATAGTCCATTAAACATCATGAACAACCAAGGTGACAAGACAGCTCAGAAAGAAAGAGAAAGATGTCCAGAAAAGAAGCTTAAATACATAGAAATATGTGACTTAAATGACAGGGAATTCAGGATGGTACTTCTGAAAAAAACTCAATGTGATCCAAAACAATTCATATCAACGATTTCAGGAATTGAAAAAAACAACTAGATGAGCAGAATGAGTTCTTTGGCAAGAAGATTGAGACCCTCAAAAGAACCAAATAGAACTTCTGGAGATGAAGAACACACTGCAAGAGATGAAAAATGAAATAGCAAGCTTGGAAAATAGAGTTGATCAAATGGAGGAAAGGATCAGTGATAGCGAAGACAGAAATTTAGAAATAAATAAGAAGGAAGAAGAGAGAAACCAAAGAATGAAAAACCAAAGAATGAAAGAGAAATACAAGAACTAGTGATACCGTCAGGAGAGGAAGCATAAGTGTAATGGCCATTCTCGAAGGGAAGGAAAAGAGCAAGGATCAGAAAGCCTTTTCAGACAAATAGTTGACGAGAATTTCCTAAATCTAAGGAATGAACTGGAGCTTGGAATTCAAGAAGTCAACAGAACACCCAATTATCTCAACCCAAAAAGGCCTTCACCAAGACACGTTGCATTAAACTTATCAAAAACCGATGACAAGACAGAATTTTCAGGACAGCCAGGGAAAAGAAGATGGTAACCTATAAAAGAAAACCCATTAGATTATCATCGGACTTCTCAGCACAAACTTTACAAGCCAGAAAGAAGTGGAATCAAATATTCAAAGTATTAAATGAAAGAAAGTATCAGCCAAGAATAAAGAATCCAGCAAAGCCCTCCTTTAGGTATGAAAGAGAAATAAAGACCTTTCCAGACTTACAAAATTTGAGAGAATTTTCTACTACTAGACCTACATTACAGGAAATACTAAAAGGGGCCAGCTCACCTAAAACAAAATGACAAAAAAATAATACAGAACTATGAGTAAAGTGACTGGCAGGCAGATAGAAGCAGAGGAGTGCAACCCTTACTATGAACAGGGCATTATAACCTTAAAATTTGCTATAGCAAGATAGTAATGAACGTTCAGCATACATAGGGACAAATTGAGACAACAACAACAGGAAAGGGGAGGGTTCAAAGATCCAACCAAAATTAAAAAAAAAAAAAAAAAGACACACAAGGACAAAGAAGCAATGGAAACACTGAGCTATCAGAAAGCAAAACTTAAAATAGCTATAGGAAAACCTCGTAATCACCTTAAATGTAAAAGAACTAAACTCACCAATAAAAAGGCGCAGAGTTGCAGATTGCATCAAAAAATAAAACCCAACAATATGCTGCCTCCACAGACAATATAGACTCAAAGTGAAAGGGCGGAAAATGATATTTCAAGCAAATCACATTCAGAGAAAAGTGGGAGTAGCGGTACTAATATCAGATGAAATAGACTTCAAAATAAAAAAGGTAAAGAATGATCCTGAGGGACATTTCATAATGATAAACAGAATCATGAACCAAGAAGACATAACACTTATTAATATCTATGCTCCCAATTAGGAAGCCCCAAAATATACAAAGCGATTACTAACAGAACTAAAGAGAGAAACAGACCAAAACACTATCATAGTACGGGACCTAAATATACCACGGTTGGATATGGACAGACCATCCAAACACAAAATTAATAAGGAATTAACAACCTTAAGTGACACATTAGACCAACTGGCCATAATTGACGTTTGCACAACATTTCATCCTATAACAGCTGCTTATACATTCTTCTCTAGTGCACATGAAACATTCTCAAGGATTGACCACATACTGGGTTACATGGATGGCCTCAACAAATATAAGAGGGTTGAAATCATACCAACCATATTCTCTGATCATAATGCTTTGAAGCTGGGGATCAACTGTAAAAAGAAAGCAGGAAGAATCACAAATACATGAAGATTAAACAACATATTACTGAGGAATGACTGGATCGGGGAAGAAATAAAATGAGAGATTAAGAGATACATAGACATGAATGATAATGATAGTAAAACATACCAAAACTTTTGGGACATGGAAAAAGCGGTAATCAGAGGAAAGTTCATATTATTAAATGCCAGTCTCAAAAAACAAGAATGAGTCCAAATAAACAACTCATGCTTCATCTTAAAAACTAGAAAAGAAAGAACAAATGAGGTCTAAAGTCAGCAGAAGGAAAGAAATAATCAAAATTAGAGCAGAATTAAATGAAATTGAAAACAAAAACAATAGAAAAAATAGATGCAACCTATTATTAACCTTTCAGAAGGTTAATAAAATTGACAAACCCCTGGCTAAACTCACTAAAGAATAAAGAGGACACACATAATCAAAATCAAGGATGAAAGAGGAGAAATTAAGACAGATGCTGCAGAAATACAAAGGATCATGCAAGAATATGTTGAAGAAGTATATAACACCAAATTTAATAACCTAGAAGAAATAGCCAAGTACTTAGAAAGATACAACCTTCTTAGACTGAATTAAGAACTGGAAAATCTAAATAGACCGATCAGCAGTATGGAAATTGAAACAATCATCAAAAACCTACCAAAAAGGAAAAGTCCAGGGCCAGATGGCTTCACCAATGAATTCTACCAAACATGCAAAGAAGATTTCATACCTATTCTCCTCAAACTCTTCCAAAAAATCAAAGAGGTGGCAATACTTTCCAATACATTTTATGAGGCTAATAATACTTTGATACCAAAACCTGGTAAAGATAACACACAAAAAAGAAAACTACAGACCAATATCTCTCATGAACACAGATTCAAAAATTCTAAATAAGATACTAGTGAACCAAATACAGTAACATATTAAAAGATTATACACCACGATCAAGCGAGCTTCATCCCAGGGGCACAAGGATTGTTCAACATATACAAATTGATTAATGTGGTACATCACATAAACAAATTAAAAAATAAGAATCATATGATCATATCAATAGATGCAGGTAAAGCCTTCGACAAGATTCAGCATTCATTTATGATCAAAACACTTAACAAAATCAGTATGGAAGTACCTTAACATAATAAAGGTCATATATGACAAGCCCTCAGCCAACATTATACTGAATGGTGAAAAACTAAAAACCTTCCCCATCTAAGATCAGGAACAAGGCAAAGTTGTCCACTATCGCCACTGTTATTCAATATAATTGGAGTTCCTAGCGAGTGAATCAGACAAGAGAAAGAGATAAAAGGCATCCAAATAGGAAAAAAGTCAAACTGTCACTATTTGCAGATGACATGATTTTCTACATAGAAAACCCTAAAGACTCCACAAGAACACTACTAGAAACAATAAGCAAATACAGTAAAGTCTCTGGACACAAAATCAATGTTCAAAAACCCATAGCATTCCTATACTCTAATAATGAAGTGTCAGAAATAGAAGTGGAAAAAATAATTCCTTTTGCAATTGCAACAAAAAGAATAAAATATCTAGGAATAAATCTAATGAAACATGTGATGTACCTATATAATGAAAATTATGAGACCCTATTAAAAGAAACCAAAGAAGACATCAAGAAATGGAAAGATATTCCATGTTCTTGGATTGGAAGAATCAACATAGTTAAAATGACCTTATTATCTAAAGTATTATGCAGATTTAATGCAATCCCCATCAAAATCCCATCAGCATTTTTTAAAGAAATAGACTAAAAAATCATCAGATTTATATGGAAGCACAAAAGACCCCAAATCGTCAAAGCTATCCTGAGATAAAAGAACAAGGCTGGAGGCATCACTTTGCCTGACTTCAAATTATACTACAAAGTGACAACAATCAAAAAGGCATGGTATTGAAAGAAAAACACACAGACCTATGGAACAGAATTGAGAGTCCAGAAATAAACTCATGTTTATATAGGCAAATAAATTTCAACAAAAAATGCAAAAAACATACAATGGACAAAGGAAAGTCTCTTCAATAAATGGTACTGGGAAAACTGGAAAGCCACCTGCAAAAGAATGAAACTACACTGTTGTCTATCACCACACAGCAAAATTATCTCAAAATGGATTAAAAACTTGAATATAAGACCTGATACAATAAAGTGTCTAGAAGAAAACATAGGAACTAAACTGATGGACCTTGAACTTAAATAGGATTTTGTGAATTTGACCTCGAAGTCAAGGGGAGTAAAAGATACAATAAATGAATGGGGCTACATCAAACTAAAAAGCTTCTGCACAATTAAAGAAAACATCAACAAGGTAAAGAGACAACCATCTGAATGGGAGAAGATATTTGCAAGCAACACCTATGATAAGGAACTAATATCCCAAATACACAAATAACTCATACAACTCAATAACAACAACAACAAAAAACTAATCCAATCAAAAAAATGGGCAGACAATCTGACACTTGTCCCAAGAAGACATACAAATGGCCAACAAACATATGAAAAGATGCTAATGATTGCTAGCTATTAGGGAAATGCAAATCAAAACCACAATGAGATACCATCTCACACCTGTTAGATTAGTTGTCATCAACAGAAGAAGTAATAACAAATGTTAGAGAGGATGTGGACAAAACGAGACCACCATACATTTCTGGTGGGACTGCAAATTGGTACAGCCACTGTGGGAAACAGTATGGAGGTTCCTCAGAAAACTAAGAATTGATCTACTGTATGATCCAGCAATCCCTCTATTTACCTCAAAGACTTGAAAACTCATATCCGTAAAGATATTTGCACACCGATATTCATAGCAGTATAATGCACAGTGGCCAGGACATGGAAGCAACCGAAGTGTCCTACAATAGATGATTGGAAAGAAGCTGTGGTACATATATACAATGGAATATTACTCCGCCATAAGAAGAGATGAAATACTGCCATTTACAACAACATGGGTGGACCTCGAGATAGTCATTCTTAGTGAAATAAGCCAAACAGAAAAAGTTGAAAAACACATCATGTCACTTATATGTGGGCTATAAACCTGAAAGCAACAAATGAACAAGACAAACAGAGACTCAGGGACATGGACAATAGACTAGAGGTTACCAAAGGGTAAGAGGGAGGGGAGAGGAGGGTTGTAGATAGGTAAAAGGGGTCAAATATGTGGTGACAGAGAGAAATCTTACTATGGGAGAAGAACACACAACTCAATATATATATGCCTTACTGTTAAATTGTACACCTGAAACTTAGTGGATTTCATTAACCAATGTCACCAAGAAAAATTTAAATTAAAAAATAAATATATAAAGAGGCAAAAATAAAAATACACATGAAAGCAATTGAATCAAAAGAATCTGCCCTAATGGACCGCTTCCCCTACCCTGGCCCAAAGTCATGAAGTTGAAGCTTCGTGTGCTGCATCCCCATGGCCAGCAGTGGGTATCAAGCCTGCCCCGTCTGCCCTGTTGGTTCCCCTGCCTTCTGGCCTGCTCTGGACAGGGCTGAATCCACCTCAGGAGAAGAGCTTCCAGTCCTCCAGAGAAGGGAAAGCGCCGCCTAGCCTCTAGGGCCCATGGAGGCCTTGTCAACCTGAGGCCAAAGCTTGCTTCAGGGCCCTGCTGGCTGAGGAGGGAGACTGGCTGTGGCTTCTGTCAGATGGTTCTCTTAAGAGTAGTTTGAGAACCTCCTGTTTGCTCCAAGATTACTTCATGGTACATTTTTCACCTCCTGCCTAACAGATTAATGAATTTCTGGTGCTGGTGGGAGAATGGGTGTCCAATGACATCCATTCCAGGTGGCCGGGCTTAGGATTTGAGACAAGGAAGCAGTGGGCAGGAAATCTCTGTGACCCTCATCACCATACAATGGCTCCCCTTGGCCCCTTTCACCCTTCCCCAGCTTCCTCCTCCCCTAATGTTGAAAAGACCTTGCAGAGTGATCCATTTGTCAGGGCGTTCGGCATCAGAATCCCAGCATCCTCTGTGGTTCTGTTTAGGTTCCAGAGTGTTTCTGGGAGAAATCCCAATCGAGTTTCAGACAAAGGCGAACACCTCGACAGGGCAGAAATTGCTATCCAAAAGTTGGGGCATGCCCACGTCCCACGGAGCCCCATTTTAGCCTGAGGCCAAGGAGACAGTATGCACCCCAATCCCATTTGTACTCGACAAGCCCATTCTTTTTTTTTTTCTTTTTTTTCTTTTTTACCAAATGTGACTCCTTGAACTAGATTAAGCAATAGAGAATGGATCCCAGTTCACAGCCTTCTTGTCATCTCCACATTTCTTTCTAGCCGATCCAGAATGGATCACACTCTCACTCTTCGGGCTCTCAAGAAGCTGACTTATCAGGCAAAATGGAACATGTCCTTTATGAGTGCATCTGGTTTTCCCCTCAGAGGATTTACGTGTTTGACACATTCTCATGAACCAGTGGGTACACCCGACCTTCCAGTCATTTCACAGGTGACTCTGAGATGATTCAAAGGTTTTTGCTGGTCATCTCTGTGAATGGATTCAAAAGAATCCCAGCCAATAAACATTTCAGTAAGTCTAGGAATCTGTAGAAACCAGGACATCAGACTCGGGTTGGACAGACCCAACCCAGCTGCTGTGTGTATTTTTGACCAAGTGCAACCTGCCAGAGATATACTGCTGAATGGCCTGAGAAAAATTTCAGGTGCGCTCCCTCCTAATCTGACACCTGGATACTCCACAGCGTGCTCACACCTGCTACTTGGGTTTTAACCACCACCCTAGAGCTGATGCTCTTATCACATGTCGACCCCTCCTACTTCCCTTATGTCCCAGTCACCAGCAATGTGTTGTCTGAGCCTCTGAATTTGCTGTTGTTCGTTTTGCTTCTGGGGATCTTGCTCTCTCTGTTCCAAGAGCACATGGAGGTGAAATCATAAGGACCCTGCCCCTTGCGGTCTGACATGTTTCCTTTACCTCGGTGGGGTGGGGAACTGATTGAGAGGGCCAGTGGGACAGAAGAATGAGGTGAGTTTTCCAGGTAGGAAGTGGCAGAGGTTGGAGTTTCTGGCTGAATGCAGCTCTCAATTGCCAGTTCTGTCTGGTGACTGACCCTCTGCGGACTAAAGGCATCAGCCAGAGGGCAGGAGGGAGAAGCTCATGGCTTTTGGGTAAATTGAGAGAATGCAGATGAGGCCACGACTTGGGTGGTAAAAGAGGTCAATGTGTGGCCAATGAGGCTGGGCTCCCAGAAGGCTGGTGGCTTATAACTAGCCCTTTGGCAGAAGCCAGAACAGGCTTCCTGAGCAAGGTTTCTCATGGTGTCTCCAGGAGCATTGTGGCCACTGGCATGTGAATGCCTTAGACATCTGTTCTGGCCTGGGCTGAGGCTGAGGAGGAGATGATGAGACACATGAGTGGGGCCTGCAGGAGGAATCTGCTAGGGATGGAGTCCCAGCTGGATGTGGGAATCTTGAGAAGTCTTTCCAAGTACAGGACACACAGATCCCACATTGGCTCTTGAATGGAGCCCTGGTCCCATGTCCCAGTCCAGGCTGTTCTCATGACCCTTCCATGATCCATGCCATCAATGGTAAAGAAAGAAAGTCTCACAGAATGCCCAGGACAATAGCTGGCCTGGTTCTGTCCATCTTCCTTGGGGCCAGGTTTGGAAATGTTCAGGATTTAGGAAGCATAGGGCTCACTGTCCTGTCCTCTCTTGGAGAATTAGTCCATGTCCAGACTCTGTGGCCTGTGGGGTAGCTGACCACGTTGGGTCCAATGTCCCCACAGCCTTGACTGTCTGGGTCTCATTGATATTCCTGCTTCAGCTCCATGTCTGCTGGTTGACCAAGAAGTAGCCACCAGCTATTCTTTTAACCTGTTTTCTTCCCCCTTAAATATGTCACTCTCACAGGCTCTGTCCTAGTTTGCCTCTTTTGCCAACTAAAAGTGGCAGACCTAGGAGATGTGGAAGGCCTAGAGAGGAGATTTGGGGAAACAGGGATAAGGTGGTGCAGATTAAGCCCTTCCGTGTCCTTTGACTGGCACAGTTGGATTGCCCAATCAAGGATCTTTTGAGGGGCCATATCTGTCCTCGTGTAACACGACACTTAGATACCCTAAGTGAAGCATTTCAGGCAGGCTTTTGTGTCACCATGTCTTGGCCATCAGTGCCCTGCAGACCTGAACCTTGTTCAGTCTTATCAGCCTCCTGGCTGTCCCTGCTTCAGGAAGAAAGCAAATATGCATGGCAACTGGTCTAAGGAGGGACCTAATGTCTGCATTTCCTGAGCTACAGGCCATACTTCAGGGAACAATCACCCTAAGTAAAGCATTTCAGGCAGGCTTTTGTGTCACCACATCTTGGCCATCAGCGCCCTGCTCCAATCTCACTGAGCAGTTGTCTTGACAGCAACCAAAGTTCCAAAAGCAGGGGCACTTGGCCTGAGCCGGGAATTCTGCTATGGAACTGAATACCTTGAGTGAAAATAGGCGATGGGAGAATGGGCTACAAGGGGCTAAGTTGAGTGGGGTGTGCAGAATAGGTGCCAATTGGGAGGTGAAGAAGGTGGCAGAGTGATTGAGGGGCTGGAGGCAGAACCCATTGCAAGGGTGAAAGGAACTCTGAAGGAGGAGGGCAATGGGCTATTTGGGGGCAGTAGGAGATTGAAGAGACAGGGAAGTAGAGATGGGGACTTAGAATAGAAGGAAAAGCAATGGGGGTGTCAAGGGGAAAAATGGAGCTCCAGGGCGATGAGAAGACACAGTGGTGGGCTGGGGGAAGGGAGAGCCCACTCCCTGGCCAGCATCAAGAGCATGGACAATAGCTATATGTGATTGAGACCTAGACCTCCCTCAAAGGAGCTTTGATTGGGCAACTCACCTGTACCACTCAAGAAGTCTGGAGGGACTGAATCCATTTCAAGCCACACCTGTCCTCAAGCTATTCCTACCTTCCAAGAGCTTCTATCTGGGGGTACGGTGTGCCCCAGGATGGGTGTGATCTAGTTTGCTGCAGGGAAGCTAAGGACAGAGCCCAAGAGAGGGAAATTTCCAGGGGAAGGGGATGGGCAGAAAGGGTGGACTTTGGTCTGTGCTTGGTTGGCCAACAGTCTCAGACCTAAAGCATGAATATAGGAGAACTGGACAGTCAGGGCAGCAGTGAGACTGGAAGCCCACATGGTCAGCTGCATCACTGGTACCCTGGTTCCTGGCCAGGTGCTGATTCTCCAGAAAGGGGCTGGGCTGTGATTTTTAGACCTTTCCAATCTTGGCAATTTTCAGGCCTAGTTATTTGCAAAGTGGCCAGGACCTGGCCAGCTCTTGTTCTAGGTCTTCTCTGAGACTCAGTTTCTTCATCCCTGTTGGCCTGTTATGGGTGGTAGAAGGGTTGTTGTAGCAGTCTCTATGAGGCCACTTTCACCCAGTCCCTGACCCCACCAAGGTAAATGAACTATGTCAGACCAAAAAGGACAGGGGCCTTATAATTTCTCTCCCATACTAGGGAGACCTAGTTGCAGAGAATCCCAACAAACAAAAGCCAATTCCTAGAATCAGAAAAAGGAAGCCATTACTATCCATACACAGAGGTAGCTACCAAAGAATAAGGAACTCATCTGAAAGTCCATTTAGTGTGACTGACATGATGTGTACATCACCGTTTCACGAGAACACATTGTGTTCATCCTCTGACTTGGAAACAAGATATGCTAAAAAAGGACATGTTCTGCTATTTGCGATAAGTCCACTTGCACCTTTAAAGCCCAAAAAGTTAAAGGGTGATATTTTCTGGTTTGGGGATAAAGAAAGATTGAAATGAATGAATGTTGGGGATTCTTTCTCCATAATGTAGTAGATTACAATGAGTTTAACTCATTGTAGAAAATGAACAATCTCAAGGAGTCTGAGGTGTGATCTGTTTCCTTGGTCTTGGCCTAAAATAAGTTGCTACAGGAAAAGAACTGGTTGCATATTTTGGATATTAATTTCTGCCCTGTAGATGTCTTTGCCTCTGTCTCAAATTCTCTTGGGATTTCTCCCCAGAAATCATCAGGAATCCAACCAAAACAATACCAAATGTTGTGTAGTTGAGGACAAAAATCCGCACAAGTGAATCCTGGTGCCAACTTTTTATCAATTGTATGTGGGGAAGCGGAGCAGGGCAAACAGGGCAAAGGGGATCAGTCGTATGGCGATGGGTGCTCACTAGATGTGCTGCCCACTCTTGACACATTCTGAGTCCTAAGGTCATTCACATGGAACACATGTCATCTCAGACTCCCAATTTCTTACAATCACAAGACATTGGTTATTACATTAGGCAAGAGAGTAAAAAACAAAAAAGAAGTATGAGGGTATCCTATAGAAAATGAAAGTTTCAACATTGACTATTTAGTGAACATCTGAGAAAAGCCATAGGCAAGGCCCTTCCTCAGCCATCAGGGCACTGGATCAATCTTTTTCCTCAGATATTGCCCCCTCCTGGTAGGGCTTCATCCTACTGAGGTGGGGAAGCTCTTGTCCTGAGGATTCTGCCCTGTCCCATGCAGCCCTGCAATTTTGAGAAAAGCCAAGACATGAGCTGCCATGTGCAGGGGAGTGGAGGTATGGGCTTAGAGTAGAAGGCAAAGGCAATGGAGTGTCAGGGGGAAAAATGAGTCTCCAGGATGATGGGAGAACACAGAAGAGTGCTTCAGGATATGAGAGTACTGCCTAGTCTGCATCACCAGTATGCACAAGAGTTGTGTTTTATTGCTACCTAAACCACCCTAATAAGAGCTTTGATTGGGCAACTCATCTGTGCCACTTCAGCTTTTCAGAATGACTGAATACATGTCAAATAGCCCCTGCCTTCCCAGAGCTTCCTCTGAACTCTTTCTTTCTCTGGACCTGTTTTCAAGCTGTTTTCTTAAAAGTACATGGATTCTTGGGCACCCATTTATTTACTTTCAGATTAAATTCAAAGATTTTTTGCTAAAAATTTATAGGAAGATACTTGAGTGTACCATTTAAAATCGAAAGACTTTTACTATTTAGAAAACATGTAATGAATTGGGTTTGGCTCATATTTAGGTTTATAGTTAGTTTTGAGCATAGAGTTTGGTGTTGTTTAGTGTTGGTGTTTTCATTAAGATTAGGGTAAAGTGGATTAGGGTTTATTTAGGTGTCAGTGTATTTTTGATTTAATGATTATGGTTATGTTTAGGGTAGGATTAGAATTAGATGTCAGATTAAGTTTTCTGTTTCCTTGAGGCTTAGGTTTAGGGGTAGTATTTGTAAACCAAGTTTAGGTTTCAGTTTTGCATTAGGGTTAATGTTTGAATTTGAGTAAGGTTTAAGTCTAGGCTTAGGTTTTGGTTTACTGTTAAAGTTAGCATCGTTTTAAGTTAACGTAAGGGCTATGATTATGTTTAGTTTTAGATATATGGTTAAGGTTAGTGTTCATGTTGATTTTATGATTAGGGATAGGATTAGGTTCAGCTTTGAGGTTAGCTTTCAGTTTTGTGTTCAATATCATTTTTTTGTTAGGTGTAATGGTAAAGGGCTAGGCCTGCATTAGGGGTAGGGGTAGGGTTAATGTTAGGTTTATGGTTTGTTAAGGGTTGATGTTTAGTTGATGTAATGATTAGGTTTCAATAGGGTTGGTGTTATGGTTAGCATTGAGTTTAAGGTTTGTGTTTAAATTAGGTTCTGGTTTAGGGGTAGGGATTAGGTAAGGGCTAAACTCCAGATGAGGTTTAGCATTAGGGTTAGGTTTACATTAAGTTTTCAGTTAGAATTAGTATTTGGATTCAGGTTATTTTTAGGGTTATGTTAGGATGAGGGTAAGGGATACATTGATGGTGAGTTTTACAGTTTGGTTTAAGGTAGGGTATAGCTAATGCGATCAGGATAGGGTTTAAGTTAGGTTTAGGCTTAGCTCGTAGTTTCGTGTTAACTTTCTACTAGATTTACCATTAGGGTAAGTGCTATGGTTATGGTTCAGTTTATGGTTAAAGTTTAGTTGACGATTAGGGTTAGATCCAGGTTTTTGTTAAATTTAGGATCAGAGTTTGGGTTAGGATTAGCATAGGTTTAGGTTTTGGGTTAGGGTTCAATTTGAGTTAGTATTAGGTGTAGAGTTAGAATTCAGGGTAGGGTTACTGTTAGGGTTGAGTTTACATTTAGAGTTAAAATTAAGGTTTGAGTTAGCTTTGAGGTTAGGCTTTAGATTTACATTTGGGGTAAATTTAGCTTTGGTGTTAAGGAAAGAGCTAGGATTAGAGTTGGTGGTAGGTATAAGGATAAATTTAGGTTTTGATTTAAAATGAGTGTCAGGATTAGGGTTATGGATAGGTCGAGAGTTAAGTTTATGATGAGAGTTAGGGTTATAGTTAGATAAGGTTAGGGATTAAGGTTCTCATTAGGGCTGAGTTAAGGTTAGGCTTAGCCTTGGATGAGGACTATGGTTAAGGTTAAATGGTTTAGTGTTAGTGTTGGGTTCAGGGTTTGATTTCATATTAGTGTTAGAATTAGGGTTAGGGTTAGGGTTAGCATTTGATTTTGTTTAGAATTATGGTTGAGGTTTTGATTATGATTAGGGTTATGATTAGAGTTAGCTTTGAGGTTAGGGTTTGGGTTTAAATTGAGGTTAGATTTTGTATGAGGGCGAGGTTCAAGGTAAGGCTTGGGGTTAGAATTAGTGTTAGTATTAGGACATTGTTTAGTTTAGGGATGGCATTTGAGTTCAGGTAGTTTGTGGTTATGGTTATAGATCGCTTTCAGATTAGGCTTTAATTTAAGGTTAGAATTAGGTTTAGGTCTAGGATAAATGCTAGATGAGGTATAATGTTAGGGTTAGGTTTAGGCTGAGGTTAGAGTTTATGATTCTGTGTGGGGTGAGGGATAGAATTGAAATAGCTTTGAGGCAGGGTTTGTGTTTAAATTAGAGTTTGTATTGGGGCTAGGAAAAGAGCTAGCAATAAGCTAGTGTTTGGGGTTAGAGTTACAATTGAGGTTAGTGCTTAGGTTTCAAATAGGTTTAGGGTTAGCATTAGGGTTATTGTTAAGGTTAGGTTTTGAGTTAAGGTTAGGTTTGGATCAGGGTAAAGTGAGCATTTTGATTACGCTTAAATATAAATTAAAAATAGTGTTAGGGCTCGGTTATGGGCTGAGGTTATGATTAGGTTTTAGATCGGGGTTAGGGTTATATTTACCTTTGATGTTAGGTTTTGGGTTTAAATTAGTGTTAGGCTTCAGTTTAAGGTCTCCAGTTAAGGTTCATTTAGGTTTAGAGTAGTGATTAGGTTTTCCATTAGGGAGAGGTTTAGAGATAGGTTTAGGTGCGAATTTATGATTAAGATTAGAATATGGGTCAGGGTAAGGGTGACATTTATGTTTAGGTTTTGGGTTAGGTTTGGGGGTTAGGTTTAGCTTTACTGTCATGTTCATGGTTCATTTAGGAGGTAGATTTAGATCATGTGTCCATTTAGGGTTAGGTTTGCTTTGAGGTAAGAGCTTGTGTCTAACTTAGGCTTAGGTTTATGGTTAGGGTTAGAGTACCCTAAAAGCCACTTTTAGGGTTAGTTTTAGCCATGAGGAGTAGGTTAGGATTAAATTTGGAGTTTAGAGTTAGGGTTAGTTGTAGGGTGAGGGTTCAATTTATGATTAGGGTTAGGTTAAATTTAGCATTTGCCTTTGAGTTAGGGTTGGAGTTAGGGTTGCTTTCATAGTTAGGATTAGATTAAAGGTTTGGGTTAAATTCACTTAATGGTTAGCTCTTATGATTAGATTAGAATTAGGGTTAGGGTTACGGATAGGAATTGGTAAAAACAAAAATTAGTGTTAGTTTTACAGTTATGGTAATTATTTGGGTTGGGATTAAAGTTAGTGTTAGGTTCAATGTTAAGTTAAAAATTTGTGTTAGGATTGAGTTCATGATTACAATTAAAGTAAGGCTTAGATATAACTTTGAGGTTGGTGTTATTTAAGCTAGGGTTAGGGTTCTGTATTGGGTAAAGGGTTATCATTAGGGTTAGGTTCAGGTTTAGGGTTATCATGAAGGCTATGCTTAGGGTCATGTTTGGGTTTAGGGTTAAGGTTCAGTTAAGATTTGAGTTTATAATTATTTTCGGGTTTAGGTTTAGATTTAGCTTTGAGGTCAGGATTGGGTTTTCACTAAGAGCTGGTTTTAGAATTAGAGTAAGATTGAATTGTAAGGGTAGGGTTAGGTTTAGGGATAGTGTTATGAAACAGGGTTTGGGTTAACATTAGAGTTGGCTAATGTTAGTACTCTGTGTATTATGAGGATTAGGGCTAGAGTCTGGGTTTGAGTTAGCTTTGAGATTATGATTTGGTTTTAAATTACTGTTACCTTTATTTTTACAATTGGGATAAGATCTAGGGTTTGGATAAGGTTAGCATTCGGTTTTGAGTTAAAATTAGGTTAAGCTTTACAGTCTCATTAAGATTGAGTGTTAGAGTTGAGTTTATAAGTAAGGTAAAGTTTAGGATTAGAATTAGATTTACCTTTAAAGTTAGGATTTGGGTTTAAATTAGGTTTCGGTTTAGGATTAGGTTAAAATGAGGGTTCTGTTTAAGGTGAGATTTAGAGTTAGGTTTTGAGTTAGGGTTAAAGTTAGGGTGGAGTTTGTGATTAAGTTGAAGGTTAAAGTTAGGTTTAGAGTTAGCTTCGAGGGTAGGTTTAAGGTATAATTAGGGTGAGATTTCCAGTTAAGCTTAGTGTATGGGCCAGGTATAGGTTTAGGTTTAAGAATAGGGATAAGGTCAGGTTTAGACTTAAGTTTAGAATTACAGTTAAGGTTCTGGTTCAGGGTGAGTTTAGATTGGGAGTAACCTTACAGTTACTGTTGGTGTCAGCTTTGAGTTTGGAGCTAAGTTTTAAGTTGGGGTTAGTGTTAGTTAGGGTTAGTACGAGGGCTGAGGTTAGGGTTATGTTTTGGTTTAGGGTTAGAATTAAAGTACTACTTGTGTTTAGGTTTAGATTTAGGGTTAGGGTTAAAAGGTCAAGGTTCGGTTCAAAAGTACAATTGGCCCTAGAATTAGAGTTAATTCCTTTGGTAGAGTTAGATTTAGGGTTAGTTTTAAGGATAGAGTTAGATTTTTATTGAGTTAGAATAGGGGTTAATGGTAGATTTAGTATGGAGTTTAGGATTAGACTTAGAATAAGGGTTATGGTGAAAGTTAGCTCTGAGTTTAGCACTTGGGTTTAAATTTGGGTTAAGCTTAGGTTTGGGGTTGAGGTAAGGGTTAGGTTCATGATTAGTTTTAGGGTTGGGTCAGGGTTTACTTTCAGATTAGATTTAAGGCCAGCATTAGCTTTAAGAGACAAGGTTTAGGCTTTAATTAAGATCGAGATGAGGCTTCAGTTAAGGTTTGAGTTAAAGTAAGGTTTTGGGTTAAGGTTAGATATAGGTTTAGGTTTATATATGAGTTTCTGTGTAGGGTTATGGTTAGTGTTACAGTTAGATTTAGCTTTAGCTTTAAGATTTGGTTTTAAATAAAGTTTTAACTTAGAGTTAAATTGTGTTGGGTTGAGATTTCTGTTAGGTTTAGGGTTAATATGAGGGCAAATTTAACTTTGAGGTAGGGATTTAATTTAAAATTGGGATAGGGTCAGCATTGGAGTAAGAGCTATCCTTAGGGTTAAGATTTGGGTTATCATGAGGTTTAGGGTTATGTTTTGAGTTATGGTTAGGATTAAGGTTAGGGTTAAAGTTAACTTTGGTCTTCAAGCTAGGATTAAGTTTGAATTTAGCAATAGGGTTAATGTGAGTGTGAGGTTTGGAGTTAGCCTTGAGGTAGGGGTTGGGTCTAAATTAGGATAAGGTAAGGTCCAAGTTTAGATTTATGTTTAGAGTTACATTTAGGCTTAGGGGATGCTATGACTGTATGATTAAGGTTAGGATTAACATTCGAGTTTAAAGTAGCTATGAGTTTATGGTTTGGGTTTAAATTAGAGTTTGGTTAGGTTTAGCATCAAGCAAGAGCTAGCAGAGGGATGCGGCTTGGGAAAGGGTACTGTTTTGAAGAACTTTAGAATTGGGGTTTCTGTTAAGGTTAGGATTATCGTTAGCTTTAAGTTTAGGGTTTGAGTTTGAAATAAGATTAGAGTTTTCTTAGAATTAAGGGAAAAGCTATGTTTAGTGTTGGGTTTAAAGTTAAAGTTATATCTAGAGTTTGTATTAAGTTTATAAGAAGTTTACACATTGTTTTGAACTTCAGGTTTAATTTAAATGAGATCAAGATTTACTGTAAAGACTAGAGTTTCAGGTTAAGGTTAATGTTAGGATTTGAGATAGCTTTAGACTTAGAGTATGGATTCAAGTTAGCTTTGAAGTTAGCATTTGGGTTTAAATTAGGTTTGGGGTTAGGGGTAAAGAAAGTGGTATATTTTTAGGTTGAGGTTTTAGGATCGGGTTAGATCAAGTTTTCAGTTACGAGTTGGATTTGAGATAGGGTCATCTATAGGGTCCATGTAAGACCCAAGTTGAATCTATAATCAGGTTTGGGATTGGTTTCAGGGTGAGAATTACTTGTCAGGTGAGGCTTTTGGTTAAATATAGGATAGAGTTTCCTTAAGTTTAAGGTAAGGGCTATGTTAAGGGTTAGATTTAGGGTTAATGTTAGGGTTAGGTGTAGTGCTAGAATTAAGTTTAAAATTAACTATAGAAGTAGTTTTGAGTTTAATATTTTCTATAAATTAAGGTTAGGATTAGGGAAGGACTAGAGTTACTGTTAGGTTTAGGGTTAGGGTGTGGGAAGCTTAGTGTGGAGGTTAGGTTGAAGTAAGCTTAGAGATCAGGGTTAGTGTAAAATTATAATATGAGTTAGTGTTTAAAACAGAGTGAGGTTTTGGGTTAGGGTTAGGTTTTGAGGTAAGATTAGAATTAGGTTGGGGAGTAAGTTAAGGTTGGAATGAATTTATGATTATGGTTAAAATTAGGAATACAGTTAAAGACAGTTTTGTTGTTAAGGTTAGGGGTTTAATGAGACTTTGGGTTAGAATCAGAACTAAGTTTATGGTGAAGTTTAAGGTTAGGACAAGGGCTCGGTTCAGCTTATGAGGTAGTTTTATAGTTAGGGTGAAGGAAAGGTTTATGCTCAGTTAATGATTCAAATTATGGTTAGGGTTAGCTTTAGGGTGAACTTGAAGGCAGGGTTTGGGTTTAAATTAGGGCCTTGGGGTTGGGGTAAAGGCAAGTTTAGGGTTAGTGTTAGGGTTACTTTTGAGGTAGGCTAAGAAATTGGGTTAGGATAGTGTTAGCCTTAGGGTTAGGGTTGAGTTTATGATATGGTTAAAGCGATGGTTAGAGTTAGAGTTAGATCGAGGTTTAGGTTTTGGGTTTCTACTATGGATAGTGTTAGCAGTGGGATTAGTGTTAGGTTTAGGTTTTAATTTAGGGTTAGGGTTAGGGATAGGGTTATAGGTAGCTGTGTGGTTGAAGTGTAATATGAATTGAAGTTTAGCATTAGGGCTAGTGTTGGGGTTAGGTTTCAGGTTGATTTGGGGTTAGGATTAAGATTGAATTCAAAATTGTGGTTTAGGGTGAGGTTATATTTAGATTTGAATTTATAGTTTGCATTTTCCTAAGGGTTCTGGTTAGCATCCTATTTAGATTTAGGTTAAAGGCTATCTTTAAGATGAGGGTTATGTTTCAGTTTAGGATTTTAGTTAAAGTGAGGTTTAGAGTTCAAGAAAGATGTAGAATTAAGGTTAGAATTAACATTAGTTTTGAGTCAGGTTTAGATTTGAGTTAGTTTTAAAAGTTAGATATATTTTTAGGGTTGAGTTTACACTTACTATTAGGATTAGAGTTAGCTTTCAGGATAGCATCTGTGTTTAACATAGGAATAGCTCTCAAGTTAGTGTGAGGCTTGGTAAAAAAATAGAGTTAAATTTAAAATAATAATATTAGTGTTAGCTTTTGAGTGAGAGTATGGTGAGGATTAGAACTAGCTTTGAGCTTAAGGTTTAATGTAAATTAGAATTAGAGTGAGCATGTTGTACATATACACACATGGATGAATGAGTTTCTGTTCCCTTCACCAAAACAACACTCTGATGAACACCATTTGCAAGGATCCAGTTTGTTAAATATAAATTACAAGGAAAAGCTACCCTCTTTTGAAATGCTTTTAATCAATACTAGAGTTTGAGAATAAAATACTATAGTTTGTAAGAGTGATCCAAATGCTTTTTGAAAAAATACTAATGGCAAGACTTGTGAATAATCTTGTAACCTGCAATAGAAAATAGGTTTAATTTCCATTCAGAAGAAAAGTATCACAAACATAGTGTGCTCAATAAAACTTTACTACATACTTTATGGGTAAGAAGAATGGTCATACTCAGAGTTATCCTGTTCAGAATACACTTTAGTGTCATCACAGTACGCTAGTAACTAGTTGAAATATTTTTTGACCAGGAAGTGAGAAACTGCATGCATAGCAAATTTGTTGGGTATCCATTCATAGGGAATTAATTTTAAGAAACACATCTTTTACATATTTGGGTCACAAATTCATACTTTAGGGAATGTTTTTCACTTCCATTTCTTGAAGAAAACTTGTGAGATACAAAGTTTGCAAGAATCTTTTTCATGACATACAAATGACACATCAATCATCTTAGCACAGTACCCCTAACTTGCCAGCAAGGGCTTTAGATCTCTTCAGCATATACATTCTGTGCAAAACCATTTTGCATTATCCTACTTGGTACAAATATAAACATGTGAAATCTTAGTTTGCACTAAGCACTTTACACACTTGTAGGAACTAGAAGAGTAAAAGGCTACTGAACTAAAGAGAGTTTGAGGGTAGATTCTTAGAATATGACTGAAAGCAATTCATGTCACATACATATCCATTGGTATAACAGGGTGTGTTTTGAGCACCATTCCAAAAGGGAAGCCAGCCAAATATATTGTGCTCAAGACAATGGCTTTGCTTCCTGGTTATTGGTCAGTATGATCTCCATTTTCTGATTAAGCACTCATTAAAACACAGATTTGGTGCTCACCAAATGTGTTTGTGCTTCATCTAAAACATCTTTGAGTTTTAATATTTACATGCATTCTAAAACACATTGACTCTTCATTTATGGAAATGTGATATTGATGACACAGCTGGCCAGCCAATTTTTATAAACAGAAATATTCCTAACCATGTTTAAATATGGTACTACACGAAAGACAATTGTGTTTCTGTTTCATTTGTCAATGAACACTGTCCCTAACATGAGTTTAAAATACTCTTTTAAGAAATGAAAGTAGGTTCTCAAACTTTTATTATTTGCTTGTTCAAATACGAGATTTGAAGGTGAAGACCACTGTTCTGAAGAGTGTTGGCAACTAGTCTCTTTGATTAGTACTGTCAAAAAGTCATGACATCAACTTAACTACATTCATGACACAATGTATTGGACTTCACCAGTGTGTCAGTGCCTCATTTGAGACGTCTTTGGAAGATGGCCTTCAATGTCCATATGCATTCTACAACATTTTTACTATTCATTTAAGGAATGGTGTTGCTGAGGACACAGATTACAAACACCTCCTAACCAGAAAGATTTTTCATTGCATTCGACAATGACTATACGCAAGACGCTGTGGCTTTCCGTTCTCCTCTGCAAGGAACACTGTACAGGACAGCTGTTAAAGAGCCACTTTTATAAACAAGAAGCAAGCTGCCACTGTATTAGTACCTTATCATGCAGTCTGTGCAGATGGTAAATTCAAGGACATGGATCTCTAAGAGTGTTTCCAACCAGCTCTTTGATACTGAAAACAGGTTGCATCATAAACAGAGCTACACTCATGTTAGATTGGATTTGAATTTCATTCCAGTCAAGAACACTGGGGCAAAGAGCTGCTCATATCAAAAATGTATTACATGAATTACAAGCAATATCTGTAATCACTTCCTATATATTGTTAGAATGCCACCTTAGACTTCACAGCATACACCAACACTAGCACCGAATCGTTTACTGGACTTTTGAATTGCAGGACACAGGTATTCAAAAACCTATTTCCTTTACATGAGCTGCAGACTGTCTCTAAAGGATACAGTTTTCCTAAATTCTCATGAAAACATATGAACTACTGAATTGAAACACCATTTCACATTGTTTATCACAATGTTTTGAGGTCTTTAAGCATATATGCTGCCTTCCGATACATGGCAGCCTGAAACAGCTTCATATGAATTTACAACATGAAAACTTCCTGTTTACCCTAATTGCTTTCACACTTTGTTGATGCTGGAAGATTCCAAGGTTGCTTTACAAACTGCACATGTGAAGTCAACAGTTAGAACAATGCTGCAGGCAATTCAAATTATCCATTAATCACTTGACATATGGGATGTGTTTGGAGCCTAAATCAAATCAGAAGCTTGTAGTATGGAAGTGGCTCAATTCAAAGCCATTGTCTAAAGCATTATTCATCAGAGTGATCAAACTTCCTGATTAAGCACACTTGGATCCAAGCTTCAAGTCTTTACCAGTTTGTTAGTGCCTCATCTGAAAGGTCTTTTGGATACAGCCTTCAATTTCCAAATGAACATTTACTGTTCATTTATGGCACTGAGTTGCTGAGGACACAGATTACAAGCACCTTCTCACCAGAAAGATTTCTCATCACATATGAAAATGACTCTACACGCAGACACTGTGGCTTTCCATTCTCTTCGGCAGAGGAACACTGTACAAGGACAGCTGTTAAAGAGCCGTTTTTATATATGACAAGCTGCTGCTACTGTATTAGTACCTGGTGATTCAGTTTGTACAGATGGTAAGTTCAAGATATGGATCTCTAAAGAGTATTTTAACCAGCTCTTTGGCACTAAAAACAGGTCACATCATTAAAAGAGCTACAGGCGTGGGTTTGAATTTCGCACCGGTTCAGAACAGTGGGGCAAAGTTCTTGTTAAATGAAATTGTATTACCTGAATTACAGGTAAGATCTATAATTAGTTCCTATATATTGTTAGAGTGCTGCCTTAAACTTCACAACATACACCAATACGTACCGAATTGTTTCTGGACTTCTGGATTACAGAATGCAGGTATTCAAAAACCTGATTAGTTTACATGAACTGTGGACTGTCTCTAAAGTGGATAATTTTTCTATCAAATCCTCATGACAACAAATGGTGTTGAAACGCCATTCCATATTGTTTAACATAATGTTTTGATGTCTTTTCTGCATATACTTTCTCTTCCTAAACATGGCTGACCGAATCCGCTTTGTACGAATTTCAAACATGAAAACTGCCTGTTTACTCTAATCCATTTCACACTTTATATTGTTGGAAGATTCCAAGGTTGTTTTCACAAACTGCAGATGTTAAGATGCCTTTTACAAAAATACTGCAGGCAATTCATATTGTCCAATTTCCACTTGCCTTATAAGATTTTTTGGAGACCAATTCTAATCAGAAGCTTACAGTATGGAAGTGACTCAATTCAATGCCATTGTCTCAAGCATTATTTGTCATAGCGATCTAACTTCCTGATTAAGCGTATTTAAATCCCAGCTTTAAGCTTCCACCAGTGTGTCAGTGCTTCATTTGAAACATCTTTTGGAGAAGGCCTTCATTTCCATAAGCATTGCACATTTACTGTCCATTTAAGGACCGTTGTTGCTGAGGACACAAATTACAAGCACCTCCTGACCAGAGATATTTCTCATGCATTCAACAATGACACTACATGCAAGATGCTGTGACTTTTCCTTATCCTTGGCAGGAGAACACTGTCAGGACTGCTGTTCAAGAGCCACTTTTATAAACGACAAGCAAACTGCCACTGTATTAGTACCTGTTCCTGCAGTCTGTGCATACGGTAAGTTCAAGACCATAAATCTCTAAAGAGTGTTTCCAACCAGCTCTTTGCTACTGAAAACAGGTCGCATCATAAACAGAGCTATTGTCGTGTCAGATTGGGTTTGAATTTCACTCTGGTTAAGAACACTGGGGTAAATGGATTGCTCAAATAAAAATATATTATGCAAATAACATGTAAGAACTAGAACCACTTACCATATATTGTTCAAGTGCCACCTCATATACTTCGTAGCATACACCAACACTAGCACCGAATCGTTTACTGGACTTCTGGATTACACAACAGCGGTATTCAAAAATCTGTTTCCTTTGCATGTGCTGTGGACTTTCTCTAAAGTTTATAGTTTTTCTATCTCTTCTTCATGGCAACAAATGAACCACAGGATTGAAACACCATACACATTGTTTATTGCAATGGTTTGAGGTCTCTTCAGCATATACACTCCCTTTCAAAACATGGCAGCCTGAACCTGCTTGGTACCAATTTCCACCATGAAAGCTGTCAGTTTTTCCTATTTGCTTTCACACTTTGTAAATGTTGGAAGAGTCCAAGATTGCTTCACACACTGCAGATGTCAAGTCGCCTCATAGAATAACACTACCAGTGATGCGAATTATCAACTGATCACTTGGCATATAGGATGCGTTTGGAACTACAGGATGAAACAGAAGTGTGAAAAATGGACGTGACTCAATGGAAAGCCATTGCCTCAAGTATTATTCATCAGATTGATCTGACTTCCTGATTAAGTATATTTGGTTCCCAGCTTTAAGGCTCCACCAGTGTGTCGGTATCTCATGAGAAACATCTGTGGGAGACGGTTTGAATTTCAATATGCATTCCAAAACTCATTTACTTTTCATTTATGAAATGGCATTGCTGAGGACACAGGTTACAAGAACATCCTCACCAGAAAGTTTTCTCATCACATTCACATGTGGCACTACACACGAGACAGTGGCTTTCCATTCTGCTTGGCAAAGAAACAATGTATAGGATATCTATTAAAGAACTACTATAAACTACAAGGAAGCTGTCACTGTATTAGTACCAGCTCATGTAGTCTATGAAGATGGTAAGTTTGAGAGCATGGATCTGTAAAGAGTGATTTCCACCAGCACTTTGGTACTGAAAAGTGGTCCCATCATAAACAGAGTTACATTCATAGTAGACTGGGTTTGAACTTCACTCCAGTTAAGAACACTGGGGCGTGTGGTTGCTCAAATCAAAATGTATTACACAAATTACAGGTAAGAACTCTAATCCCTTCCTCTACATTGTTAGAGTGCCGCCTTAGATTTCATGGCATATATCAATACTAGAACTGTATCGTTTCCTGGACTTCTGGATTATAGAACGCAGGTATTAAGAAAATGTTTCCTTTACATGTGCTCTGGACTTTCTCTAAAGTTTAAAGTTTTCAATCTCCTCTTCATGGCAACCAATGATCCACAGTATTGAAACACCATGCCACATTGTTTATTACAATGCTTTGAGTTATCTTCAGCATATACGCTCCTTTTGTAAACATGATATCCTGAACCTGCTTCATAAGAATTTCCACCATGAAAACTGCCTGTTTTCCCTAATCACTTTCACACTTCATAGAAGTTGGAAGAATCCAAGGTTGCTTTACGCACTGCAGATGTCATGTCACATCTTAGAACAATACTGCAGGCAGTTCAGATTATCTATTTATCACTTGGCATATAGGATGTCTTTGGAGCACCACTACGAAAGATAATCGTACAGCATGGAAGCAGTTCAATTCAAAACCACTGCCTCAAGGATTTTTTGTCAGAGTGATCTAACTTCATGATTAACCATATTTGGATACAAGCTTTAAGGATCCAACAGTAGGTCCGTGTCTTTGAAAATTAATTTTATATTCAGTATCTAAATTATCTAAATTAGAGTTAGGGTTAGGGTCAGGGTTAGGATAGGGTTGGTTATGTTTAGGGTTAGGTTTAGGGTTAGTGTTAGGGTTAGAGTTAGGGTTAGAGTTGGGTTAGGGTTAGAGTTTAAGTTAGGGTTAGGGTTAGGGTTGTTATTTGCCAAATTTTCATATTATTCTTCATTTACAATGTTATTTCGTATTTTTTCTATTAAAAATTAAAATTTTAATGACTTATCTAAATATTGGGACATAAAGAATATAGGCTCATTCTGCTGTTTGATGAAATTCAAATTCATAGGGCAGTCTTCAAAAACTTATTTTATATTTAGTAGATAGTTTATCTACCCATAAATAGTGTTGGAATTAGGATAAGTTATGGTTAGGGTTAGGGTTAGTTTTAGTGTTAGGGTTAGGTTTAGAATTACTTTTAGGTTTAGGATTAGAGTTAAGGTTAGAGTTAGGGTTAGGGTTAGTGGTAGGAATAAGGGTAAGTTTAGGATTAGGTTTAGGGTTAGGGTTAGAGTTAGAGTTAAGGTTAGGGTAGAGATAGGGGTAGGGCTATGGTTAGGGTTAGGGTTAGGGTCAGGGTTAGTGTTAAGTTTAGGTTTAGGGGTAGGGTTAGGGTTACAGTTATGGTTAGGGTTAGGGTTGCTATTTGCCAAATTTTCATATTATTCCTTATTTACTATGTTTTCAGTTTAAAATTTACTATTTACTATTTTTTCAATTTAAAATTAAAATTTTTATGACCTATCTAAACATTGTTGAAACTCAAATTCATAAGACAGTCTTCAAAATTTTATTTTATATTCAACATCTAATTTATATGCCCACAAATGGGGTTGGGTTTGGGTTAGAGTTAGGGTTAAGAATAAGGTTAGGGTTAGGGTTGGTTTAGGGTTAAGGTTAGAGTTAGGTTTCCAGGTATGTTTAGGTTTAGGTTTAGGGTTAGTGTTAGTGTTAGGGGTAGGGTTAGGTTTAGAGTTAGGGTTCAGTTTAGGTTTGGAATAGGGTTAAGATTAGGATTAGGTTTAGGGTGATGGTTAGGGTTACCGATAGTGTTAGGGTTAAGGATAGGGTTAGGGTTAAGGTTAGGGTTACGGTTAAAGTTAAGTTTAGGAATAGGGATAGGGTTAGGGTTGATATTTTCCAAATTTTCATATTATTGTCATTTTAAATGTTATTTTGTATTTTTTCTATTTAAAATTAATTTTTTTGTGACATATCTAAAACTGAATGAAAAAGAATATAAGCTCATTCTTCTGTTTTGCTGAAATTCAAATTCATAAGGCAGTCTTCAAAAATTTATTTTTGATTAAGCATCTAATTTACTGCCCATAAATGGGGTTAAGGTTAGGGTTAGGGTTAGGACTAGGGTTGGGTTAGGGTTAGGGTTAGGTTTATGTTTAGGCTTAGGTTTAGGATTAGAGTTATGGTTAGGTTTAGGGTAGGGTTAGGGTTAGGTTAAGGTTTAGGGTTAGGGTTAGGGTTATGTTTAGGGTTAGGTTTAGGTTTAAAGTTAGGGTTTGGTTAGCGTTAGGGTTAGGGTGAGGGTTAGGATTTGGGTCAGGGTTAGGATAGGGGTTGTTATGGTTAGGGTTAGCGTTTGGGTAGTGTTAGGTTTAGGGTTGTTAGGTTAAAGTTAGGGTTATTATTATAGTTAAGGTTAGTGTTGTTATGCCATATTTTCATGTAATTTTTTATTTACAATATTATTTTGTATTTTTTCTATTTAAAATTAAAATTTTTTATGAACTATCTAAACGTTTTTGAAAAAAGAATATAGGCTCATTCTGCTGTTTTGATGTTTTTCAAATTCATAAGGCATTCTTAAGTATTTATTTTAATTCAGCATCTAATTTATCTGCCCATTAATAGGGTTAGGGTTAGGGTTAGGATTAGTGTTAGCCTTAGTTTTAGGGTTAAGATTGGGTTAGATTTTAGGGGCTATGGTTAGGGTTAAAGTTAGCTTTAGGTTTAGGATTTAAGTTAAGTTTAGGGTTAGGGTTAGGGTTAGTGTTAGAGTTAATGTTAGGTTTAGGGTTAGGGTTAGAGTTCAGGTTTGGGTTGGGTTTAGGGTTCGATTCAGGTTATTTGCCATATTTTTATGATATTCTTCATTTACAATGTTATTTTGTATTTTTTCTTTTTAAAATTGAAATTTTTGTGACCTATCTAAACATTGTTGCATAAAGAATATAAGCTTATTTTGTTCTTTTGATGAAATTCAAATTTTATGGTAGTCTTCAAAAATTTATTTTATATTCAGTATCTAATTTATCTATCCATTAATAGGGCTAGGGTTAGGGTTAGTGTTAGAGTTAGGTTTAGGTTTGGCATAGGTTTAGGGTTAGTTTTAGGGTTAAGTTTAGGGTCGGTTTAGGGATTACAGTTAGGGGTAGAGTTAGGAGGTAGCTAAGGTGTTAGGTTAAGTTTAATGTTTGGGTTAGGGTTAATGTTAGGGTTAGTGTTAAGCTTAGGGTTAGAGTTAGTGTTAGGTTAGGGGTGTTATTTGCCAAATTTTCATATTATTCTTTATTTACAATGTTATTTTGTAGTTTTTTCTTTTTAAAATAAAATTTTTATGACCTATCTAAACATTGATACAAAAAGAATGAAAGCTCAGTCTGCTGTTTTGATAAAATTGAAGTTCAGAGAGCAGTCTTCAAAAATTTTTTTTATATTCAGTATCTAATTTATCTCCCCATAAATATGATTAGTGTTAGTTTTAGAGTTATGTTTAGAGTTAGAGTTTAGAGGTTAGGGGTTAGGGTTTTAGGGGTTAGGGGCTATGTATTATGGTTAGAGTTAGGGTTAAGATTAGCATTAGGTGTAGGGGTGGGTTACAGTTAAGGTTAGGTTTAAGTTTAGGATTAGAGTTAAGGTTAGGCAATAGGGTTTAGGGGCTAGGAGTTTAGGGTTATGGGTTAGGATTAAGATTAGGTTTAGGCTTAGGCTTAGGTTTAGGTTTAGGTTGGTTTAGGTTAAGGTTAGTTTTAGGGTTAGAGTTAGGGTTAGAGTTAGGGTTAGGGTTAGAGGAATGGTTAGGGTTAGGGTTAGGGTTAGAGTTAGGATTAGGAAAGTGGTTAGGGTTGTTATTTGCAATATTTTCATAGTACTTTCCATTTACAATATTATTTTGTATTTGTTTTTAATTTAAAATTCTCACGACTTATCTAAACATTGTTGAATATAAAATATAGTCTCAGTCTGCTGTTTTGATGAAATTCAAGTTCATAGAGCAGTCTTCAAAAATTTATTTTATATTCAAAATCTAATTTATCTACCGATAAATAGGGTTAGTGTTAAGGTTATTGTTAGGATTTTGGTTGGAGTTAGCTTTAGGGTTGTTATTTGCAAAATTTTCATATTATTCTTCATTTACAATGTTATTTTGTATTTTTTCTTTTTTAAAATAAAAGTTTTATGACCTATCTAAACATTGATGCCAAAGAATAAAGCCTAGTCTGCTGTTTTGATGAAACTGAAGTTCATAGAGCAGACTTCAAATATTTTTTTATATTCAATATCTAATTTATCTACCCATTAATAGGATTAGGATTAGGTTTATTGTATAATGGTCTCTAGCCTGTTGCAAATAAGTGGTTTTCTTTTGGTTTCCAGTAGGTGGCATCTAAGCCTCTTGGATCTCTGCTTTATATAGTGTTAATAATGTCTTTTTTTTCTCCCCTTATAGATGTTTAATCATGCTCGCTACCCTCAATCTCAGTTCCTGTAAGTGTTGGTGACAGTTTTGGTACCATTTCCTGAGATTCCTCTGGGGCTCCGCAGTGTTCCATCTCGAGGGTATGGAGGTAGAGGCCCTCTGGGTTGGGAGTTGGAGGCTGCAGTTCAGCCTCAGTTTTGCAGCTGTGGCTGGTAAAAATCAACTGTTGTTTCTCTGACGTCCCTGCTTTTCTGCCGTCCTTGTGTCTCTACCTTCTGCCCTGACGATTGGGCACTGCCGCTGACCAAGTGGAGCTCATAGCACTCTCAGGCAGGGCTGTTCAGGGAACTCTCCACACCTTCTCCCCTCCTCTCCTCCTACAGGGAGCGCCGCTGCCAGAGGCAGCTTCTTTGTTTCTCCCAGTCCACCGCCCGACACCCAGGTTTCTGACCTGTGGTAGCTCTTATGCCAAGATACCACACTCAGATGAGCTTATGTGCAGTTTGGGTGTTTTTTGTTGAGCTTCAGGTGTTCAGTTTATTGCTATTTCAAGGGGAAAGATTTGGGAACGTCTCTCATGTTGCCATGTTTAATCCAATCTCAAGGTTAGGTTTAGAGATAAGGTTAGGGTGTAGAAGTTAGAGTTTTATGGGTTATGGGTTATGGGTTATGGGTTATGGGTTATGGTTATGGTTAGGGTTAGGGTTGGGGTAGGGTTAGGGTTATGTTTAGGTTTAGGGTTAGGGTTAAGGTTAGGGTTAGGTTTAGGATTAGAGTTAGGTTTAGCGTTAGGTTTAGAGTTAGAGTTAAGATTAGGATTAGGATTGTTATTTGCCAAATTTTCATATTATTCTTCATTTATAATGTTATTTTGTACTTTTTCTTTAGACAATTAAAATTTTTATGACCTGTTTATACATTGTTGCATAACGAATGTAGGATCAGTCTGCTGTTTTGATGATATTCAAGTTCATAGGGCAGTCTTAAAAAATTATATTTATTATCTAATTTATCTGCCCATAAAAGAGTTAGGGTTAGGGTTAGGGTTAGGGTTAGTGTTAAGGTTAGGATTAGGTTTGGATTAAGTTTAGATTTATGGGTTAGGGCTTATAAGTAGGTTTAGAGTTAGGGTTAGAGTTAGAGTTTAGGTTAAGGTTAAAGTTAGGATTAGGGTTAGGATTATGGTTAGAAATATGGTTAGAGTTAAGGTTATGATTAGGTTTTAGGGGTTAGGGGTTAGTGGTTAGGGGTTACGAGTTTGAGTTAGGATTAAGGTTTGGGAGATCATTAGGGTTAGAGTTAGAGTCAGGGTTAGGTTAGAGTTAGAGTTAGGGTTAAATTTAGGGTTAGAGTTAGGGTTAGCATTAGGGTAGGGTTAGGATTAGAGTTTGGGTTAGGGTTTAAAGTTTTGGGGTTAGGTGTTAGGGGCTACGGGTTATGGATTAAGGTTAGGGTTAGGGTTAAGGTTAGCGTTTGGGTTGGTTTAGGGTTAATGTTAGGTTTAGGTTTAGGGTTAAGGTTAGTGTTAGAGTTTAAGGTTTAGGAGTTAGGGGTTAGTGTTTATGAATTAGAGTTAGGGTTAGGGTTGGGTTAGTGTTGTTATTTGCCAAATTGTCATATTATTCTTCATTTACCATGTTATTGTGTATTTTTTATTTTTAAAATTAAAATTTTTGTGACCTATCTAAACATTGTTGCATAAAAAATTTAGACTTATTTTGCTCTTTTGTTGGAATTAAAATTTATATGGCAGTCTTCAAAAAATGATTTTATATTTAGTATCTAATTTATCTATCCATAAATAGGGTTAGTGTTAGGTTTAGAGTTATGTTTAGGGTTAAGGTTTAGGGGTAGGGGTTAGGCTTTTAGGGGTTAGTTATATGTCATGGTTAGGGGTAGGGTTAGGATTGGCATTAGGGTAAGGGGCACATTAGGGTTAAGTTTAGGTTTAGGTTTTGGTTTAGGATTAGAGTTAGGCTTTAGGATTAGGGGTTAGAGGTTTGTGTTTATAGTTTAGGGATAAGGTTAGGGTTTGGGTTAGGGTTAGGTTTAGGGTTAGGGTTAGGGTTAAGTTTGGATTAGGTTAGTGTTAGCTTTAGGGTTAGGGTTAGGGTTTAGGGGTTTCGATTAGGGTTAGAGTTTTGGGTAGGATTAGGGTTTAGGTTAAGTTTAGGGTTTGGGTTAGGGATATAGTTAGGGTTAGTGTTAGAGAAATGGTTAGGGTTGGGGATATGGTTAGGTTTAGAGTTATGTTAGGGTTGTTATTTGCAAAATTTTCATATTATTCTTCATTTACAATGTTATTTTGCATTTGTTTTTAATTTAAAATTCTTGTGACCTATCTAATCATTGTTGAATATAGAGTATAGTCTCAGTTTGCTGTTTTGATGGAATTCAAGTTCATAGGACAGTCTTCAAAAATTTATTTTTTATTCAAAATCTAATTTATCTACCCATAAATAGGATTAGGGTTAGGGTTAGGGTTAGCATTAGGGTTAGGATTAGAGTTAGGGTTAGGGTTAGAGTTGGGGTTGGGATAGGGTTGTTATTTGCCAAATGTTCATATTGTTCTTCATTTACAATATTATTTTATATTTTTTCTTTTTGAAATTAAAAATTTTATGATGTATCTAAAATCTGTTTAATAAAGAATATAAGCTCAGTCTGCTGTTTTGATGGAGTTGAAGTTCATAGGGTAGTATTCAAAACTTTATTTTATGTTCAGTATCTAATTTATCTACCCTTAAATAGTGTTAGGTTTAGGGTTAAAGTTAGGGTTAGGGTTAGGTTTAGGTTTAGTGTTTACTGTTAGGGTTAGGTTAGGGTTGTTATTTGCCCAATATTCATATTATTTTTCATTTACACTATTATTTTGTATTTTTCTTTTTAAAATTAAAATTTTGTGACCAATCTAAACATTGTTGCATAAAGAATATAGGCTCAGTGTTGTTTTAATGAAATTGAAGTTCATAGGGCAGTCTTCAAAAATTAATTTTATATTCAATATCTAATTTATCTACCCATAAATAGCATTAGGTTTAGGTTATAGATAAGGTTAGGTTTATGTTTAGGTTTAGGATTAGTGTTAAGGGTTAGGAGTTAGAGGTTAGAGGTTACGGGTTATATGTCAGGGTTAGGGATAAACTTAAGATTAGCGTTAGGGTTAGTGTTGGTTGAGGGTTAGAGGTAGGTTTAGATTTCGGGTTAGGATAAGGGTTAGGGTTTAGGGAATATGAATTAGGGGTTAGAAGTTAGGGTTAGGATTAGTGTATGATTAGGGTTTTATTTGCCTATTTTAATATTATTCTTTATTTACAATGTTATTTTGTATTTTTTATTTTTAAAATTAAAAATTTTGTGACCTATGTAAACATTATTGCATAAAGAATATATACTCAGTCTGTTGTTTTGATGAAATTCCATTTCATAAGGAAGTTTCAAACATTCATTTTATATTTAGTATCTAATTTATCTACCCATAAATAAGATAGGGTTAGGGTTAAGGGTTAGGGTTAGTATTAGGTTTAGGTTTAGGGTTAAGGTTATGTTCAGGGTTAGAAATTTGGTTAGGGTTAGGGTTAGGTTTAGGGTTATGGTCAGGGTTAAGTATAGCATTAAGGTAGGGTTAGGTAAGGGTTGTTATTTGCCAAATTTTCATATTATTCTTTATTTATAATGCTATTTTGTATTTTTTCTCTTTACTATTAAATTTTGTTGATATGTCTAAAGATAGTTGCATAAAGATATAGGCTCAGTTTGCTTTTTAGATGAAATTCATATTCATAGGGCCGTCTTCAAAAATTTATTTTAAATCAGTATCTAATTTGTCTACCCTGAAATAGATTTAGATTTAGGGTTAGGATTAGGTTTAAGTTTAGGTTTAGGTTTAGGGTTGGGGTTAGAGATAGGCTTAGGTTTTAAATTTAGGGTTAGGGTTAGGGTTAGTGTTAGTGTTAGGGTTGTTATTTGTCAAATTTTCATCTTATTCTTCATTTATAACATTATTTTGTACTTTTTCTTTTGACAATTAAATTTTTATGACCTGTCTATACATCGTTGCATAAAGAATATAGGCTCAGTCTGCTGTTTTGATGATATTCAAGTTCATACGGCAATCTTCAGAAATTTATATTATATTCAGTGTCTAATTTATCTCCCCATAAATAGGATTAGGGTTAGGTTTAGCATTAGTGTTAGGGTTAGAGTTAGGGTTAGTGTTAGTGTTATGGTTAGGTTAAGGTTATTTGCCAAATTTTTATATCATTCTTCATTTACAATATTTTGTATATTTTTTAATTAAAATTTTTGTGACCTATATAAATATTGTTGCATGATATACTTTAACCACACAGGGAAGCAAGTAAAAGCCAATTTGTAAAGTGGGCCTGCACACATTCTGTGAGTTAACACCAATAATGGGATAAACACTATCTTTTTTCCATTCATTGTGCTAATGCTTCTTTGCACCTAAGCAATCCATCTTTTTTTTTTTTTAATAATCATACTACTTTTTTAGAATCTAGAAGAACCAAATAGCCAAATTTAATTTAACCATTAGTAAAATTGAGGCTCATAAAAAGCATGTAGTATGAAATAGGATCTGAAACATTTGCCTCTTACTCTGGACATCCTATCACAACACTCAGTATTTTTAGCAGGGGGAAGAGGAAAGAGGAAAGAGCCAGAGCAAGGGTACACACATATATGAATGCCAGTGGAAGAGAAAGGAGAGTAAGATGGGAGTAAAAGGCAGAAGAGGCATTATGAAATTTCCCATCTGAATTTAATTGATGTTCATTAAAAATAAATCACTCTCTTCCTACTTCAAATCTCACTTACTGATCTAGCATTCAAGGCTGCACGGGTACAATCAAATCACTTGAAAAAATCAGATTCTACACAGCGTGTCTTTGAAATTAAAGAAATTAAGTTATCTTTCATTGTTAAGCATCACTTGCATAACTAAATTGTTTGAAAATAGCAGACCAGTTCTTTGAGTTTTTAAAATCTTTAAACTGCAGAATATTATATTTATTATAAAATTTAAGGAGTCAAAAGGTTAGGGTCAGACTAATTATAAACTCCCTTATTGCAAATAAAAATAAATGTAAAATTCATTGTAAACTGTATTTGTCATCTTCCTCTGAAACAAAAAAGTAGCTATTTTTTACAAAATAGCTCTGATTTCAAGGAATAGGAATATATTTAGTGCTCATATGTGAATGTAATACAAGTAGTTCTCATTACTGTAATTTGAATGTACATCTAAAGATGATAACAATTTACTTAATGCACACATGTAGGCTTGTATGTGCCCCATTACGCATGTAGAAGTGAGACAGAATAGCAAATTCATGAATTATCCTTTCAGAAATTCATGAAGGTTAAATGCTATTAGTTTGTTTAATGCCTGATTCTTGAATATTGTTCCTAACATTTCATGACTAACCTTTGACTCTACAGTGTAAAATACAAACTTGTGTATCTCTAACACATTTTTATTAATGACAGTTAATAATCAATTTCTAGTCCATTAGCTATGTAAATTAAGGTTAATTAATTAGTTTTTTAAAGGTTCACCTTTTCTTCAGAATTAGCTGCCCTGTGGTTTTGAGCTCTACTGCATATCATATCAAAGGTAATAAACAGAATAAATCAAATTCATTAAAGCAGATTTTATTGTGACTTCTGTACCAAGAAGTTATTGATGAAGTCATCTGCAAAGTAAGTTTTATGACTAAGCTGTAACTGAATTTAATGTCTAAACGAAAATTAATAATTAAAATAGAAAAGTTTAGAACTCATTTCAAAAATTTGACATCAGCAGTATTTAAAACATTTTAATGTTTTATTATGGAACATCTTAAACATAAATAAAATTACAGAGACTGTTACAATGAACCTCCATGTATTAACAACCCAGCTTTAAAATTATTGAGTCTTGGGAATCCTTTTTGTCTATACTTCCAATTGCTCTCTCATTCCATTATTTTGAAGCAGAGCAGAGACATAATATTTCACCTGTAAATATTTTAATATGTATCACTTAAATATAAGGACTCTTAAAACTTAATCACAATACACTTATTACTTGCTGCCAAATTAACAAAAATTCCTTAATATCAACAAATCTCTCATCAATATTGATATGAAAATTTTATTCACATCAGAATCCAAAAATGTTCCATACGTCACAATTGGTTGATAGGTCTTTTAAGTCTTTTTAAATCTGTCACTTGCACTGTCACTTCTTTTTATTCACCTTGTTCAAAAAACCAGATTCCTGAAATCTGGATGGATGGCTATACATTCTCTGTCTCCTCTATTTCCTATAAATCAGTAGTTAGATCTAGAGTCCTGATTAAATCCAGGTTTTGGTTGTTGTTTTTAGAAATAAATCATAGGCGATACAGTATTCCCCTTATCCACAGGGTATACACTTTCCAAGACCCTTGGTAGTTACTTGAAACTTCAGATAATACTTAACTCTATATGTATCACATGTTTTTCCTATACATATATACCTACGAGAAAGTTTAACTTATAAAGTATCACAATAAGAGAGTAATAAGGATAACTAATAATGAAATAGAACAATTACAACAATATAATAAAAGATATATGAATATGGTTACTCATTTCAGGGCATCTCTTGCTGATGTTTCAGTGTTTTCTGGTGCAACACATTGCTGTCAATTGGAACACATTTTCAGTTCATGTCTTCTGCCCACAAATGTAATGTCTTTCCCATCTTCAGTAAACACCTGTCTTGCACTGTAACCATAACTTGCAGTTTGTGGTGCAACACAGCAAACTTAGCACAAATTTCTTTTTCCTTCATCACAATTTCATGGATAGAAGATTTATTCTTACTGTAGACTTTAGCATACAGTTTGTTTTATTATGACATGGGGAACTTTTACCTTTTTACTTAACGGAAACACTTTATGGCTTCTTTTTAGCAAATCCGAATTGCTAGCATCACTACTCTTGCACTTTGGGACTACTATTAAATAAAAATGGGTAAACTGAACAATAGCACCATGGTGGATGATACCAGGGAGGATGATCTGAAAATCCACAGGTCTAATAAGTGACTAATGGGCAGGGAGTATGTACAGCATAAAGACACTGCAAAAAGGTTGATTTACATCCCAGGTAGGATGGAGGAAGAGAGATTTCATCATGGTACTCAGAAGAATGCACGATTTGAAACTTATGAATTGTCAGTTGAATTGTTTATATCTAAAATTTTCCATGTCGTATTTTCCAATGACAATAACTGAAACCATGAAAAGTAAAGCCAGGGATAAGGGGGTATGCATCATTTCTTTAAGGAGGTACACCAAATCCTTTTGAATCTCCTTTTGTGATAGTAGCATCCACTGATAGTCATTTCCTACCTATTAATTCCTTTCATTTCTTCTGTGTTTATTAGCTAAAATATTTCTATAAAGAGGAACTTTTTCATACCAAAAAATTGGTTACCCTGAGTTCCTGTTCCCATAGTAAAGGCAGGGGAAAAGAGTATGTTTCTTTCCTTGAAGTTACTGGACTTTAAAATAATAAGTCGATTCACTTCCATACTCCAAATGTGACTACTGAGATAACTATATTTGGTTTTATGAGCCATCTAGATTCTGTTGAAAATATTCAACTCTGCAGTTGTAGCTTAAAAGGAGAAAAGCAATTTGCAAACAAAGGGGTGGGCTGTACTCCAATAGGTAAACAAATGGATGTGACTATGCCCCAACAAAATTGTACTTACTAAAACTAGTGTGGGCCATTCTTGACCAAGGGACTATAGTTTGCTGACTCTTGTTTTAATTCTTACTTTTACTTTACATAATATGCTTAGCATTCTTTTCTACTTTCTTTTGGCTATTGTTTGTATATTTTTCTACTGTGAGCAATGTTTCTGCTTCATCTCTACCTTTCTTGCACATCTAATTTGAAGTAACATTGTTTTCTCACTGTTAATATGGATAATATAATCAGTCATATAGTTATTTGTAACTTGTGCTCTAGTAGACTCCTCAGAGCAGGCTCATAGGATCAACATTTGCTATGTTCATATGCATTATTTAGAGTTTATCTGAGACTCTTGTAATTGAACTGAAATTTGGCTAGATATTTTATGTGACCCTTGATTCATATTTTTTTTTGACAAATAAATTACTCCATTTTTTTCTTCAAAAGATGTAACTCCAAACTGGTTTTCTATTTAAATGTGTGTTGGACTTATTTCGAGTTTTCAAAGAGTTTACTTCTAAGTCCAATAATTTATTTAATATACCTCCATGTTGGCTATTCTAAGTCATTTTCTGTATATATATGATATATCCATTCAAGTACTATTTCAGGAAAGTTTGCTTGAAATTATTTTATCATTTTTTCCATTTTTTAATTTGTTTTTCATCTTAGGAGAATCTTATTATATAAGTGATGAATCTTCTATCTTTTATATTATTTTCTGTCTGGTCTATTTAATATCTTTATTATATTTAGATTTAAATTTTTTTATTTATGATTTTTTTCCTAATTCTGATGCATGTTTTTTATAGCTTCTCTTTTTAAAATAAATTAGCTTGTTTCAAAATATGAAGGTACAGTTTTTGCCTTTTTAAAAAATGGCTTCATTTTCTTAGAGCCACTATTTTCCTTACTATTCTCTTTTTACATTGTGACTTCAACCGTTATATTTTTCTATCTATCATGTTTAAAATAAATTAGCCTTTTCATGTGCTTAAAAAAGGAAGGTGTGCTAGGATAGTTTTACTAATTCACAGTTCTAGAATACCTGTTTTAATTATTTTTATAAAGTGTTCCTGATATATATTCTTTTATTTTTGAAATCCACTTGCTTTTTTTCTGTGTTTCCATTTTAATTGGAGAAATTTTCTTTTCTTTTTTTCTTTTTTGTCCTATTGTGTCTGTCCTACTCAATTTATATTCTGCTCTCAGTGTTTTCTCCTTAGTGTGGACTTTTTATTAGCTTAGTAAATTTTTCATTTAGAGCAGCTGGACAACTTTGAGGTTCACCGGCTCTCATGACCAACAGATATCCTTATTCTTCCCTGAACATTCTAAAAAGTACTGGTCATAATACTTGCTGATATTATATTTTGTTTATGTCAGTTGTTTTTCACAACCACTTGCATTCTGTCGTTTGGAAGTTAGTTTATTGCTTTACTTAATTGTAGATATTATCTGTGGGGTTTTGGTTGGAGGCTATACTTTCCTACTTAAATAAGTTTGAGAATGAGGAGGAGACCTAGAAGCAGGAGAATTTCCACAGAAATAACAGGTTATTAATTTAGTCTACCAAAGGTCCATAGATCTTGATAAAAGACAAAAGATTCCTGGGCAGATATGAAGGACTTTGTTACAACAAAAAATACTAATAGATGTATCAGCATAGTAATCAGCATTGTGATGCAGCTCTCGCTAAGCCCCAAATTTCACAGGCAAATTGTAGGGCCAGATAAAACCTGCTCATGAGTGGAATATACCACAAAGAACTCTAAACTTAGAGATTCTGCAACTGTTATAGCAAGCAATAGCAAGTCTTTGTCAAATGGAAGATCAGGTAAATTGCTGGACTATATGATGCATTCCTGCAAATATTATCTCACTTTTCAGAATTGCCAGCTGCATAGACAGTCCTGTGTCCCAGGTGAAAATTGGTCAGGGCATTGCCATTTTGGCACACTCAGCAAGATATGTAGAAGTACAAAAAGCCCAAGGTCTACTGTCTCCCAGTATTTGGCTATCCAAATCTCTGTCTGTTTGTAGTGACGGAGGATTCTGGAAGATTCAAATATTACATTGTCACCTTCATCAATTTTCTCAAATTCCTAAATGCAAACTTTAACCCAAGGAGATTTTAAATATTTGTTGAATCAGTGGAATTGTTTCACAGTTCATGAATTTGAGAGAAAGGGAACTATGTAGCCCTCTGATTTTCAATCTACATTAGCTGTTACCAAGTTTAGGATTAAATTTTCACTCAACTGCATTAAGTTTTTTAATCCAGGGTTTCCAGATACACTTTTTCCCTTAGCTAATTACTGGCTTTTATCTTTTAAACTCCATTAATTATATTTGAAAGTAGTGTGTAACATAATAAGCATATGATAAACTGAACAAATGAATTATTAATAAAATAGTCCAAGTTAACAGAAAGCATTTTTAAAGAGCAATTTTTTTCAAGAATTGATAAATAAACATAGAGAGAAAGACCAAGTAATATTGGTCTTCTAGTTCATTAGATTATTGCTAAAATAAAAGTGTAAAGATTAATTGTATCCCAACAAGTCACAAATATGCTATATCTCTGTGTTGTTGTTGTTGCTGCTGTTGTTATTTTCTATTCAACAAACTCTGGGTTTAGCATATCACTGACTATTGGTTCAGGACCTGCAGAGAGGGCTGGTGGTAGTATACAGTGCAACGTGGTACAGAAGAGTGAACAACTAACAAATGAGTGATCAGAGAAGACTTTTCAAATGGATTGACCTTGAGCTGTATCCTGAAGGAATAGAAAAGGTTTGAAAGGACAGTTCCAAACACAGTAAGAATATATTAGAAATGATGAAAAACTAAGTATTAAATTAGAAGTTTAGACAGAAGTACCGAGATACAATAAACCTAAAATTAGAAAGAAATATACAAGAAATAGATATAGATTATCAAAGATATTTAAAATAAGAACAAACATCACAACAATTAATCACTCTAAAACCCTTATTTCCAAGAAGAATAAAAAAGGTCAAGTGAATACCTAGGAATAAATATAATGAAACATGTGAAGGACCTATATAATGAAAACTATAAGACCCTATTAAAAGAAATCGAAGAAGATACAAAGAAATGGAAAGATATTCTGTGTTCTTGGATTGGAAGAATCAACATAGTTAAAATGACCATATTACCTAAAGCATTATACAGATTCAGTGCAATCCCCATCAAAAGACGATCAGCATTTTTTAAATAAATAGAACAAAAAATCATAGATTTCTATGGAAGCACAAAAGACCCCAAATTGCCAAAGCCATCTAGAGAAAAAAAGATCGAAGCTGGAGGCATCATTCTGCCTGACTTCAAATTATACTACAAAGCGACAATAATCAAAACAGCATGGTATTGGCAGAAAAACAGACACGCAGACCAGTGGGACAGAATTGAGAGTTAGAAATAAACCCATGTTTATACAGGCAAATAATTTTTGACCAAAAAAAAAAAAAAGCCAAAAACATACAGTGGAGAAAGGAAAGCCTCTTCAATAAATGACACTGGGGAAACTGGAAAGCCACCTGCAAAAGAATGATACTAGACTATTGTCTATCCTGACACACTAAAATTAACTTAAAATATATTAAGGATCTTAATATAAGACCTGAAATAAAATAATAAAGCACATAGAAGAAAATATAGGAACTAAACTCAAGGACCTTGGACTTAAAAAGGATTTTATGAATTTGACCTCAAAGGCAAGGGGAGAAAAGCAAAAGTAAATGAATGGGACTATATCAAACTAAAGAGCTTCTGCACCGCATAAGAAACTGTCAACCAGGTAAAGAGACAACTATCTGAATGGGAGAAGATATTTGGAATCAATGCTTCCGATAAGGGCCTGATATCCAAAATATACAAAGAACTCATACAACTCAATAACAACAACAAAACAAACAATCCAATCAAAAAATGGGCAGAGGACCTGAACAAACACTTCTCCAAACAAGATATACAAATGGCCAACACACATACCAAAAAATGCTCAACATCGCTAGCTATTAGGGAAATGCAAATCAAAATCACAATGAGATATTATCTCACACCTGTTAGAACAGCTGTTATCAATGGGACAATAACAAATGTTGGAGAGGATGCAGATGAACAAAGACCCTCATACACTTCTGGCAGGACTGCAAATGGGTATAGCCACTATTGAAAACAGTATGGAGGTTCCTCAAAAAACTGAGAATTGAACTACCACACAATCCAGCAATCCCTCTACTGAGTATTTACCCCAAAGACTTGAAAACCCATATCAAAAAGATGTTTGCACACCCATGTTCATAGCAGCATTATTCACTCTGGCCAGGGCATGGAAGCAACCGAAGTGTCCTATGATAGATGATTGGATAAAGAAACTGTGGTACATATATACAACGGAATATTACTCAGCCGCAAGAAGAGATGAAATACTGCCATTTGCAACAATGTTCATAATCATGCTAAGTGAAATAAGCCAGACATAAAAAGTTAAAAAAAACACATGATATCATTTATATGTGGGATATAGACCTAAAAGCAACAAAGGAACAGATGAAAAACCAAAGACTCCTGGACATGAATAATAGACTAGTGGTTACCACAAGGTAGGGGGCACATAGATGGGATAAAAGGAGTCAAATATGTGGTGACAGAAAGAAACCCAACTAAGGGAGGGGAACACACAATGCAATATACATATGCCTTACTGTTAAATTGTACACCTCAAACTTAATGGATTTCATTAACTTATGTCACCAAAAAGATGAATTAATTAATTAAAATAAATTCAAGAAAAAAAAAGTCAAGTGAAGATTTTGCGTTAAATAGTCCTTTGGGAGAAAAAAGTTGTAAAATATCTGCATTGTCTTTCTCATCCCCAAGTTGTGCATCACCCTCAGAAAAGGAGGTTGTGAGGATACATACTTTCTTCTCAGTTTTAATGTTGGTAACTGGAGTAAGACCACTGTGTTCCTATGTTTCATAGGGCACAACAAATTCATGTCTGAGACCTGTTAGGTCATCCAAAGTGTAAACTTAGAGCTGAAAAGTAGCAGAGGGGCATCACAGCCACTTTAAAAGAAGCCTGTACTCTTAGAATTATGCAGTCAAAGAGCTTGTAAATGTCACCCAAGGTCCAGATTTGACATATGTGAATGCTAGTTTTTGTAGATCCTACTTAACAGGGTCACCTGGAGGAGTGATAAGAATGCAAACAGCAAAAGCTAGGGATGAATTGCTGAATTTCTCCTGATGTGATAAAATGGAATTAAATGAAATGTGCTGGCCAAATCAAGTTGCTTCAGGAGAGCACTCCAGTGCCAAAAGTGACCCATGGATGATGTCTCTTTTAAACTCAGGTCTGACTCAAAGCATGTTCAACCACTTCACAATAGTAACATTTAATTTGGAACTTTCCTCCCTACCTTACCAATCTTTTCTCTCCAGTCTCCAACTGCAAATGATGGCAACCTGAGTGAAAAAAAAAAAGCCGTTTCTCATAAACTTGCAAGGAGGTGATGAATAGAGGAAAAAGAAGTCTTTTACAACCTCTTCTCTAAAGGCAGTAGAATTTCCAAGAACATAGCTAGGAAGAAAGAAAAAATTTACCATTAAATGAAATTTGTAATATTGACTGATATATTGAATTAGAGAATCTTTTATTTTTAAAACTTATCATGATCCTAGTACTTTATATTAACTAGAACCACATTTTTAATAACTCATGGGATTTCTTGAGCTTTCACTTGACAGCAGAAGAAAAGACTCTCAAATCATCAGAATACAGGAGATAATAGAAAAGAAAAAATAGACTTTTATGATTACATTTTATATATCTATATTAAGCATACTGATATTTCAGTATGGTTGGAGAGAAGAATATAGTCAAAACATTTGTAATGAATTTAAACTCCATGAGAGAAGAGTTTTTTGCCTACGTCTACAGATATATCCCAATAGCTTAAAATGCACAGCACATGAATATACTCAATAAAGGTTTGTCCAGTGAATTAGTGAATCTGGAAAGTTAAGGCCAGATTATGAAGGAATTTGAATATCAGGCTAACAGTATTCAAATATGCAGCATATATACTACCTATACCTCCTATGCTGTAGCAGACTTGTCACTTTTTCATTGCCATAATTTAGACAGTCATTACAACAGATGGAGCCAGTAAAATGTCTTAATTATGGGAATGTGTTTAGGAGCTGCCTCCCAGGGCTAGGTGTTACAGGGAATATGAAGAGCTTTGGAGAATTTCTCTCCCTCCGTATATAACTCAAAAGTAAAGGTTGAGTTCTCAGTCCTTTGCCACAAACCTTCTGGTCTTCTTGATTCTCAGTTTTTATTTTTCTTCTGCTGGCCTCATTCTGTCAGATATCAATAATTTCTTCTTTGGCTCTCACGTTTTTTTGGCCCCCATTATTGTTGATCAAATAATTTTCTTCATTTTATGAATGAATAATAAATGTGAATGCATAAATGTTTTGAATACGTTATTTCAAAATTATGAATCCTCTTTCGTTCCTGTCTATGATTTCTGTCTTTCTAGACCACCTCAATCCCTCCTGGGTTCAGGACAGAATGTTACTGATCTTGACACTTCTTCAAGGAACCTATGTTCATGGAAAATTATATCATATATTATGGCCACAAAAAACATCCACGTCCCCATATTTTTATGTAGAGCAAAAGCAATAATATGATCTTTATAGCTCCATTTGATTTATGGAGTGCTACAATTGAAGTGCAAGTTTTCTTTTATGGTAAAATGATAATTATCATTAAAGGTGGAAGAAAAATCCCATAGCTTTCTATTAATATGTCATTGTGTTTTGATTCAATAGCTAGCTTTTCAATCAGGAATAAAAGACAGGATAATTAAGATAAACTTTAAACTGATGATATAACAACTCAAATGCTATTGATTTCATTTGATGATTTTGCTTTAGGGTACAATGTGTAATACACTTGTCTTGGCTTTTCTAGTTCCAAACAGAAGGTCTGTGACAAATAATGCTAATGACTCTTTACTCATGATTAACTGACCTAAAATGCATTCCTCGTATAACTTGAAAAACAACATTGCAGAATGTTACATTATTTTTTCAGACCTAATATCCCAGCTATGTTTAAGGCCTTATATTTCTAATATAAATATATGACCACAGATTTAGAAGCTCTATTCAAACTTTATTAATTTAAAACTTCGAGAATACTTTATGGAAACTGATAGTGTAATGTCCTTTGTGATGTTTTTGTTTCAAACATTCTAGGCATCTTATACATACAGTTGAAAAAATTATGTTTTTAATAAAACAAATTTCTCTGTCCAAGAAAACGATTCAATTGTGAAAAATAGCTTTGTTAAAAATATAATTTTAAAATCATTACAGAATTTTATTAATACATTTATGAATCCAAATACACTGAGACTTTATTCCTCCCAAAATTGATCTTCTTAACAGATAACATTGATGTGTGATTTACCTTTCCCAACGAGAGTATAGAAGATAATATATATTTCTTCAAATGTAATATGAAGGAAAATCATGTTTCATGAGGAAAACATTTTATATGGCTTCCTAGTATAAGTAAAATTAAAATTTTTAAGAGTTAAAGAAGGGATAAATTGATTCACTGTACTTTATACTAAAAGTAAGCAATGGGGCCAATATTTAGGAGTTATATATTTTTTCATGCTTAGAAACTTCTGTTTAATTAATATAGTTAAGAATTTAATTTTTTCTTAACCAGTTTAGTCTAAATTTAACTTGAGATTTTAAATAGAGATCATTCACTGGTTCAAAGATACTTTTGAAATCTTATATTCTTTTTCTGAGACCAGTAATCATTTGCTTGAAAATAAAACCCCAGGACTATGCAATCAGAAACTCCCATTTTTAAAGTATTTAAAAAAATATTTTAATTACCCTTGACATACAACATTATGTTAGTTTCAGGAGTACAACATTGTGATTAGACTTTCATATAATTAATGAAGCAATCAACCCGATAAATCTAGTATACCTCTGACCCATACATAATTATTATAATATTATTGACTATGTTCCCTTTGCTATAATTTGCATCCTCATGACCATTTTGTAACTACCAATTTTTATTTCTTAATCTCTTCCCTCCATTCACCCATGCCACCAACACCTCCTCCCATCCGGTAACCATCAAAGTACTTTCTGTATCTGTGAGCCTATTTCTGTTGTGTTTGTTAATTATTTTCATTAGATTTCACATATAAATGAAATCACATAGCATTTGTCTTTCTCTGTCTGAGTGAGTTAATTTACTCAGCATAATATACTCTAGGTCCATCCATGGTAGAAAACTCCCAATTCAATAGAGGCAAGCTATGCCTCATTAAATACGGGATACAACCACATAACAAAAATGTGAATAGAATAAGACGAGTCAGGCTTACCGGTGACAACAGAACTGGGGACAAACTGGAACGTTGTGTGGACTTGAGGGGATGGTTTTTCATTGAGTCACAGAGATGGCAGCAAAGGACATTGGTGGAAGGTGAGAGGAAGTTGAAAATGACTGGCAGACAGGGTGCATGAACGTTTCATGGGAATATGTGGAACACATGAGTCCCCTGATTTGAAAAGATGAACTCGAAAGGGAGAGGTTTGACTCAAAGTGAGGAGGCAGCTTCTCATAGGCCAGAGGTGTTACAGCCTAATACTTTCTGGATTGGGTATCCCAAAATGGAGACATGAAAAGAAAGCTGTGATGCTAACTCATGCTTCTTTTCTCAAGAGTTGACCAAGAAAGGGAGAGTTGTGGAAAAATAAACATTCTCATTGCGGACATAGGGTACTGGGAAGGCACCTGTCCCCTGGAGTTGGGTGAAAATATGCCTCCTGGGACCCAGGCAGTTCCCAACAGTTGGAGATTCCTGCCTGGTCAGGGTCTTTTCCTCTCGCTGCAACTCTGCTCTGATTCCACTCAGAAGCAATCCTGATTCCGTAAGGAATAATCCAGGACGCTCTGATTCTGTGAGGCAAAGCCTTGTAAATTGTTCGAGGGCAAATGTGAGTCGTAGATTCGATGATAATGTGGGTGTGGAAGGGCAAAAGGGGCCTAGGGGATCCAACAGCATGATCCCAGGCTGTGGTGTAGGCAGTGTTCCATTTGGGCAGAATTCGTGGATTAAATTCTTGGTCTGTTTGAAATGAAGATCCTTGGTTGAAGCATGGATGAAGTCCTAGTTTATATCGGTCGCAGGTCCATGAAGTCACGATCAGATAGTTACACACCTCTTGATGTGTTCCCTGCAAAGAGTTCAGTTATCGTCTGGCACCCAGCAAACTCTCACAATAGGACTGAGATGATTCCCCTTCCTTTTGACATTTTTTTTTCCAGACCAGGCCAATCCCAATGTTTACAGGTCTCTCTGGGAAAGAATATATGAAACAGTCACACACTTATCTGGACAACGATATACCCAAAGGACGTTTTATACTCACACGCTGATTTGCACTCACACTTTAGCAAAGACACCAAACAACCACATCATTAGACACCTGAAAATGTATCCGGACACTCAAGATAGTTTTCACACAGGCACACACATGCAGACATTCATGCATTTCCACCTGCCTGGATAGCCACATGCCTGCATATCTCTCTATCTGTCTCTCTGTCTGTCCATCTATCTCTCAAACACACACACACACACACACACACACACACACAAACACACACACAAACCTAGCATGGCACGTAGTTGAACCCTGTTCCCCTGACATTTAAGGATGTGGCACAGCTATGCCTCTCCCACAGCAGGAAGAGCCAAGGAGGCAGGCCTTGCCTGTCCCTGTTTGACCGAAACATAGAAAGATGCCCAAAGTCATGCTAGGATCCCAGCTAGGCCCTTGATGACACCTCGTTTTTCGCTTAAGGAACGCTAGCTACATGTATGGGCCTTTCGCACTCTCTTCAGAATTCTGGTATGTCCTCCTAAAGGACGAAAGGGAGTGTGTATAGTGGCAAGGCTGGGGCAAGGACATGTAGTCTCGCTTTCTGAGCCACTTGCCTGGCTGAATGGGACAACACCAAACTCCATGTCTCCGGAATCCAGTCTCCGATTGCTCTACCTTGCCTGGGCAGTGGGCCTGAAGGGAAGCCTGCTCCTAGAAACTGGGTGCTTTCTTGTGTCCCATAGCCCTTCTGTGGAAGGCAAAAGTGTCTTGGGTGTAGATAGGGAATGGGAAAACCAGCTGGATTTGGGCTGTGAAACAGGTGGGGTGAGGAATGTAGGCGTGGTTGTCGGGGTGATGAAGATGGGAGAATGGGTGAGCCAAAAAATTCAGAATTGCCTGCGACAGTTAAAGAAACCTGAAGGAAATTTGAAATGGCCTGCTGAAAATTCACATGAGTTGGAATGGGACAGAGTGTGAAGGTGGAAGCTGAGTGTAGAAGGCAAATGGAATGAGGGAGTCAGGGAAAAGAACTGGGCTTGAGGATGATGGTTAGATCCCACAGCAAAAGGCTGTGGGAGGGGAGAGTTCATGGCCTAGCCATCATCAAGCTCGTAAACAACAGCTGTGATTTATTGAGAGCTAATCCTCCCTCCTAGGAGCATTAATTGGGCCACTCACCTGAGCCAGTCAAGGGGCCAGAGAGGCTGAATTGATGTCAGCTGGCCCCTGCCCAGCCAGAGCTGCCCTCTGGGCTTTTGCCAGCACTGGGCCTGGCCGCTTTGAGATTGCAGAAGAACCAAGCGAAGACAGGGCCATGGAGAACGAAAACCTCCAGAAGGGAAGGTGCTTGGATGACACGATGGCTCCTGGTCTTTTGTTTGTCAGCCCAGAGACTTGGAGTGAAAGCATGAATATTAGTGAACCAGACAATGAGGGCAGCGAGGGAACTGGAACCCAAACGGCCAGGTACCCGCAGTTTTTTTGGTCCCTGGCCAGGTGCTGATTTCCCAGGCTGGGGCTGGGCAGTGACCCCCAGACCCTCCAATGTTGGGATATTTGTCAGCCTGGCATCAAAGGTTAAAAGAGAGCACCTGGCCAGCTCTTGGCCTGTGCCTTTTTTGAGACTCGGTTTCTTCATCCATGCTGGCATTGAAGGAGGGAAGCCACAGATAAGCACTGTGATGACACTGTGAACAGAGGGCTGAATTCAACAGCCAAAGTTGCATTTGTGTGTCCTGAAATTCAAATGAGTGCTCAGTATTCCGTTCTACAGCTGAGACATAAATACCACACTATACTGTGGCCCCCAACTACTGAATCGCACCACCTCCTCCCCAGCCTCAGCCTAGGCCAGACCGGAGGAACAGGGTGTGTACTCTCCTCAGACCCCAGTGTTCTTGGAGACCGCATGAGATCCAAAGATCCGTACTTCTGTCTTGTCTTCTGCCAGAGGGCTGGACGTTAGTCACTGGCCTTCTGTGAGGCTAGCCTCACCTGCCTCTTATAAAAACCTTTCTCCATTCTAATCATGTCTGCATGTGCAATTTGTCTGCCTGAATGCCACAGGTGACTTCTTTGGCCCATTGGCTTGTTTAGCCGCCAGTCCTTAGTCTGAAAACAAATGTCACTGAACAGCCCTGGGAATTTCAGGGCTGTGTGTTCCTGGGACTCCAACCTCGGCCACTCACATTAACATGCTGTGACCCTGGCCCTTTCCACCGATCCCCAGCCTGCCAAGAGAAGGAAAAGATGTCACTGAAAGAAACAAGGCCTTTCTGGTTTCACTCCTATGTGGACCTGGGAGAGATGGCAAAATGTTAAGAAGCAAAAGAAGCAAAAGAAAATTCTTAGGCTCAGACAACAGCCCGGAGATGACCAGCTCCTCAGGACAGAGGCAGGACAACGACATGTATAAAGAGGGTCAGCACCAGTGTGAGGTTCTGAACACGCCACAGACTAAATGGCTGTTGGATAATGAGCTAGAAAACCTAACAGTTTTCTAAGGTCCTAATGCCTCGTCTTTTGGCGCGATTTCATTTATTCAAAATGACAGACCGCAGCAGGCTTTGAAGTTCCAGCTCCTGTCTGGCTATCTGGTAACAACAGAACTGGCGACAACTATATCATTGTGTGGACTTGATGGGATGGTTTTCTATTGCAGAGATAGCAGCAAAGGACACTGGTGGAAGATGAGAGAAAATTGAAAAAGACTGGCAGACCAGGTGCATGAACGCTTCATGGGAGCATGTTGAACACATGAATACCCTGATTGGAAAAGGAAATGAACTCAAAACGGAGGGATTTGACTCTCAGTGAGACGGTGACTTCTTAAAGGCAGAGGTGTTACAGCTTCATATTTACAGAATCATGCATGTGGTAACTGAAACTGTCTCTTCAGGATGTTTCAGCGGGCAGCCGACCCACTGATGGAGCATTGAGGCTGGCATCCTAATATGCATTCTGTAAGCGTCTGCTTAGTAAAGGTGCTCAGTAGACATCCTTTATGCTAAGTGATACATATATTGACTGGGCTGCAGCATTGTTCTACCAAGTGACAAGATAACCGTGGATTCCGAAGCAAACTTGGAATCCTCCAACAAATAGAAAGCGTGAAATTGGAAAGCTGGCAGATTCACGGCGAAATTTCGTACGAAGCGGGATCGCAAAGCAGCTCTCTGGAACAGAGCGTATATGCTGAAGATACATTCTTAGAATGCGGCGATTAACAACGTGGTGAGGTGCTTTCCTGCTTCGGTTCTTCTTTGGCCATTATGGAGATAGAAATGCTTTCGAGGGCGAGAAGGTGTACAGCGCATGCAAAGGAAACCGTTTTTGAATGCATGATTTCCTTATTCCAGAAGTGCGTTGGATCATTCGGTGCCAGGATTGCTGTATGCTGTAAAGGAAGTCAGCTCTGCAAGAAGGCAGAGAAATTGAAGCTCTCGCCTGTACCTGGAGTCCAACCATTATGATGTTTGCCAGAACTGAGCCCCGTTCCTTGGGACCTGAGGCATGCTCAATCCCAGTCAGAGAAAACCGTAGATTTGTTTTGTCGTGTCCTTTGTTTGGCACCAAAGAGCTGGTTGGAAACAGTCTTGACATCCGTTCTCCTTAGCTGGCTATCTGCCTAGAATGCACAAAAGGGTGGGAAGACAGTGGAAGTATGCTCCTGCTGTGGAGTAAGAGCAAAATAAACGCTTTACTCTACCATCGTCCTTTGCGATGGAACAAAGGGAGCCACTGTGTGTGGCGTGTCGTGGGAAGGGCAATATGAAGAGAAATCCTTCTGGTGAGGATGTTCTTTGAACGTGGGTATTCAGAAGCAAGGGGCCGAATACGAGCGGACAATGTTTCCTACTGTGTATGGAAGGTGCAACCGTCTCCCACAGATGTTTCAGGGTGATACTGACCAAGCGATGCAGCTCGAAGCTGGGATCCAAATATGCTTAATGCAGACGTCAGATCACTCTGGCGAATCATGTTGGATCAGAGTCTCTGAAAAGAGCAGCTTCCACTCTGTACGCTTCTCCTTAGAAACGGCTCTCCGGACTTCTTTGCTCTGCATAGCGCTATGCAGGTGTTTCGCAAGGACCGCAGGTTTGTTCGGAGATGAGCCTGGAGAAGTGGAGTTTAGGAAGCAAGTGTGGAATCTTCCAACAGCCACAGGGTGTGAAACTGATACTGACAATTGAGCCTTTTGATTGTGGAAATTCGTACGAAGCGGGTTCAGGCGGGCGTTTGGTGGAAGACAGCGTTCATGCTGAAAAGACCTAATGAGACTGCCGGGATTAACTAGGTGGTAAGGTGTTTTAGTGCTTCTGGTCCCATTTTGCCAAGAAGAAGATATAGGCATACTCTCAAGTTGAGAGAAATCGAGCACCGCTTGTACCGCAAGCTCCCTTTTGATTGCCTGACTTGTATAATCCAGAAGTGCGGTCATCGATACGGTGCTCTTATTGGTGGATGCTGTGAAGTAAGGCTGCCCACTGACAATGTATAGAGAGGAGTTGCAGTTCTCGTGATTCGGGTCATAGATACTTGTTGGAGCTAGTTCTTACACCGTGCTTAGGGACGTGAGGGCTGTTGCGTCCCAGACACACAGAACTATAAATCTGCTTCTCATGTGCCTTTTTTCCGTACCCGAGCGGTGGTGGAAAAGTGTTTGGACATCCATCGTCTTGAGCTTGCCATCTGAAAGGATTCATCAGCATGTACTTTTCCAGTGGCGGCAGGTTTCCAATCCGGGGTCGAGTCACCGTA
>NW_011888948.1:5140667-5142489 GCF_000151845.1 Pteropus vampyrus
TGTGGATGTATTTGTAATCTGTGTCCTCAGAAGCGCCGGTCCATAAACGAACAGTGTTTTATCTTGCATGCGGTAACTGAAACTGTCTCTCAAGGATGTTTCAGTGGGCCTCCGACCTAGTGATGGAGCCTTGAGGCTGGAATCCAAATATGCTTCATTCAGAAGTGAGAGCACTCTGACGCAAGATTTTGGAGGCATAGCCTTTGTCCGAATTGCCTCCATTCTGGAGCCTCTGCTTAGGAACGGTGCTCAGTAAAAATCCTTTATGCTGACTGATAGACAGATATATTGACTGGGCTGTAGCATTGTTCTATGAAGTAACATGGGAACTGTGGACTCTGAAGCAATCTTGGTCTCCTCCAACAAAGAGAAAGTGTGAAATTGGAAAGCTGGCAGATCCACTGTGAAATTTCGTAGGAAGCGGGTTCGGGCAGCAGCATTTTGGAAGAGAGCGTATATGCTGAAGACACATTCTTAGAATGCGGCGATTAACCCTGTGGTATTCTGCTTTATGTCTTGGGTCTTCTTTTGCCGCTACGGAGATGGAAATACTTAATAGTGCGAGAAGATGTACAGCGCATGCAAAGGAAACCGTTTGGGAAAGCTTGATTTCTTTAGTCCAGAAGTGTATTCGATCATTTGGTGCAAGTTTTGCTGTATGCTGTAAAGAAAGTTGGCACTGAAAGAAAGCAGAGAAATTGTAGTTCTTGCCTCTACCTGTAGTCAAGCATTTTGGATGTGAGCAAGAACTTAGCCCCTTTCCTAGGGACCTGAGGCACGCTCAATCCCATTCTGACTAAACCCTAGAATTGTTTTGTCGTGTCCTTTGTCTGGCACCAAAACGCTGGTTGGAAACAGTCTACACATCCGTTCTCCTTAGCTTACTATCTGCGTAGAATGCACAAAAGGTTGGTAAGACAGTGGCAGTATTCTTGTGCTGTGCAGAAAGAGCAAAATAAAAGCTTTCCTCTACCATCTTTCTTTTCGATGGAACAAAAGAAGCCACTGTGTTTGGCGTGTCGTGGGAAGGCTAATATGAAGGGAAATCCTTCTGGAGGGGATGTTCTTTAACCTGAATATTCGAAAGCTCCGGGTCGATAACGAACGGACAATGTTTTCTAATGTGTATGGATAGTGAAACCGTCTCCCACAGATATTTCAGGGGGATACTGAATAAACAATGGAGCTTGAGGCTGGGATGCAGATTTGTTTAATGCAGACGTCAGATGACTCTGGCGAACAATGTTGGATCAGAGTCTCTGAAAAGAGCAGATTCCACTCTGTCCGCTTCTCCTTAGAAACGGCTCTCCGTCCTTCTCTTCTGTACATAGTGATATACAGGTATTGTTCAGAGATGAGCCTCGAGAAGTGTAGTTCAGGAAGCAAATGTGGAATATTCCAACAGCCACAGGCTGTTTCATCGATACTGACAGTTTAGCCTTTTGATTGCGGAAATTCGTACGAAGCGGGTTCAGGCGGTGGCCTTTTGGAAGAGAGCGTACGTGCTGAAAAGACATCATTAGACTCCCGGGATTTATTAGGTGGTAAGGTGTTTCAATACTTCTGGTCCCATTTTGCCATTAGGAAGAGAAAGGTACACTCTAAAGTTGAGAGAAAGCGAGCACCTCTTGTACAGCAAGCTCCTTTTGCATTGCCTGGCTTGTATAATCCAGAAGTCCGCTCATCGCTATGGTGCTGTAATTGGTGGATGCTGTGAAGTAAGGCGGCCCTCTAAGTATGTACTGAGAGAACTTGCAGTTCTCGTGAGTCAGGTCATAGATACTTGTTTTGAACAACATCTTACTGGGCTGTGTGTGACATG
>NW_011888948.1:5145322-5145642 GCF_000151845.1 Pteropus vampyrus
TACTTTATCCTTCGCTTCTTCTTTTGCCGTTACGGAGATAGAAATACTTTCTAATGCGAGAAGGTGTACAGCCCATGCAAAGGAAACCGTTTTCGAATGCATGATATCTTGAACCAGAAGTGTATTCGATCATTTGGTGCAAGTATTGCTGTATGTTATAAAGAAAGTCGGCAATGTCAGAATTGCAGAGAAAGTGCAGTTCAGGCCTGTACCTGGAGTCCAACTTTTAGGATGTGAGCAAGCACTTAGCCCCGTTCCTTGGGACCTGAATCATGCTCAATCCCAGGCGGACAAAACCGTAGTTTTGTTTTCTGGTGTCC
>NW_011888948.1:5146373-5147793 GCF_000151845.1 Pteropus vampyrus
GGTGCTCAGTAGACATGCTTTATGCGAAGCGATAGACAGATATATTGAGTGGGCTGCAGCATTGTTGTGCGAAGTGACATGATAACTGTGGATTCTGAAGCACACTTGGAATCCTCCAACAAAGAAAAAGTGTGAAATTAGAAAGCTGGCGGAGTCATGGTGAAATTTCGTACGAAGCGGGTTCGGGCAGCAGCTTTTCGAAAGAGCACGTACATGCTGAAAAGTCATTATTAGAATGCGGCGATTAACAGTGTGGTGTGGTACTTTATCCTTCGCTTCTTCTTTTGCCATTACGGAGATAGAAAGACTTTCTAATGCGAGAAGGTGTACAGCGCATGCAAAGGAAACCGTTTTCGAATGCATGATATCTTGAACCAGAAGTGTATTCGATCATTTGGTGCAAGTATTGCTGTAAGCTGTAAAGAAAGTCGGCACTGTCAGAATTGCAGAGAAAGTGTAGTTCAGGCCTGTACCTGGAGTCCAACATTTAGGATGTGAGCAAGCACTTAGCCCCGTTCCTTGGGACCTGAATCATGCTCAATCCCAGGCGGACAAAACCGTAGTTTTGTTTTCTGGTGTCCTTTGTTTGGCAGCAAAGAGCTGGTTAGAAACAGTCTTGACATCGGTTCACCTCAGCTTGCTCTCTGCCTGGAATGCACCAAAAGGTGGTAAGACAGTGGACGTATGCTTGGGATGTGTAGTAAGAGCCAAAGAAAAGCTTGACTCTACCATCTTTCTTTGCGATGGAAGAAAGGGAGCCACTGTGTATGGCGTGGCTGGGAAGGGTAATATGAAGAGAAATCCTACTGGGGAGGATGTTCTTTAAACCTGGGTATTCAGAAGCACTGGGCCGAAAACGAACGGACTATGTTTTCTAGAGTACGGAAAGTGAAACGGTCTCCCACAGATGTTTCAGCGTGTTACTGACCAACCGATGGAGCTACAGGCTGGGATCCAAATATGCTTAATGCAGACGTCAGATCACTCTGGCGAATAATTTTGCATCACAGTCTGTGAAAAGAGCAGCTTCTACTCTGTATGCTTCTCCTTAAAAAAGGCTCTGTGTACTTCCTTTCTCTGCAAAGCGATATACAGGTATTGTTCAGAGATGAGGTTGGAGACGTGTAGTTTATGAAGCAAATGTCGTATCATCCAACGGCCACAGGCTGTGAAATGGATACTGACAATGTAGCCTTTTGATTGTGGAAATTCGTACGAAGCGGATTCAGGCGGTCGTGTTTTGGAAGAGAGCGTCCGTGCTGTAAAGACAGAATGAGACAGCCGGGATTACCTAGGTGGTGTGGTGTTTCCATACTTCAGGTCCCATTTTGCCAATAACAAGAGAGAGGTATACTCTCAAGTTGAGAGAAAGCGATCATCACTTGTACAGCAAGCTCCTTTTCGGTTGCCTGACTTGTAT
>NW_011888949.1:0-4414 GCF_000151845.1 Pteropus vampyrus
GTGTGTCTGTGTGTCTGTGTGTCTGTGTAGAGAGAGCACCCACGTGCATAAATGCAGCGAAATGTCGCCAGTTGGCAATGTCTGCATGGAGCGTGTGTATGCAGCGTGTTCATTGTGCTGCTTACTTTACTTGCCCCGGACTTTGTGATTCTTCAGAATAAGAAGTGTTGGGGGAGGTGGGAGGAGACGCCGTGCGCACACCAGGGAAAGCCGAGTGCATGTCACCTGGGTCCTGGCGACATTACCTGTCTGCTCCACAAGCCTTTTCTGCGGTGATGGATGCATAGCATTGCTTTTAGGGGTGCTGAGGGAGCATCCATCCATGATTTCCCCCTTCTAGGTGCTGTGAATCTCCAGGAGGGGTTTGGCGGGGAATGACAGGTTACTCGTATGGCTTCCTCTCAGGCTGTGTCCTGTGTGGGCCGCGTGCCTGGGGCAATCGCCCTGGGCCGGTCCCTGCCCGGCGTGGCCAACTCCACCTTTGGGACACATACAGCCCTGTGTTTCCTAGGAAAGCAGCTTCAGCCCAGCGAGTGGGCGGGTCGGTCTCATGTTCACCACCTGTCAGAACTGGAGGAGGACAGGGAGGACGACGACCCCCAGGACTCATGGCCAGGCAGGGTCCACCGCAGAGTCCCCGCCCGCTGCCATTGGCGCTCAAGCCTCTGGGAGCCCGCGCACCGTGGGGCAGCGTCTCTGCCCGGGACCAGCACCCACAGAGGAACGTGGCGCTGCGGGTATGTCACGCGTGCCGTACTAACGGTGGCCGTGGGTACCAGCCCGACAAGCTTCCGGTGGGGTCGCCTCTTACTCACGCTCAACGGTTCCAGGCTCTCGGCCTTGAAGGCCACTGAGCAAACCTGAGAGCCTTTGTCGCTCATGGCCACCCACTTCCTGTCCCCTGCCTGATGCTCCGTCCTGTGTCCTCACTCCCTTTGTGTCCATACGTATTTTAAAGGATGGCAGGGAGCTAACGGTGCTGTCAGCGTCTCAGAATTTTGAGACCGACCCACAGCGACAGGTGCGTTTGGTGTAGTATACACATCATACATATGGGCTTGCGTGTATGTGTGTGTGTAGCTGTGTGCAAGGGGATCTATAGACATGTATGTGTGGGCACGTGTGCCTGTATGTCTATGACATTTAACACAGAAATTCCATCCGACGATTCTGGCACTTACTCTTTGACGTTCATTAATATGCTCCATTCTTTAAAGAGAAGTTGCCCATTGAGGCCTCTGAGGTTGATTTCACGGCGTAGAGTTTGAAAAATACCACTTTAAGTAACTGGACAACAAGTCATCTAGCGAGTTGTAGGATAGGGGCTGGAAACCGGTCCTGTCTGTATGAGGCGTGTGTGCCATTGCGTGAGCGCGTGCGTATGTGTCCGCGCGTGGTGTGTGTGCATGCACGTGTGTGTGTACACACTGTGCGTCCAGTTCCCCTTAAGCTTGTAATGGACACAGCTCCGCGGTGGGCCTGGCACCCTCTGATTCATTCTCTCCTCGGGAGGCCGAGCCCCTCGGATGCTGTGGGAGAAGTTGGTAATTTTCAGGTCCTGCCGTTTCTGGGTTAGAAGTCAATGACCAGCGCGGGTCCTTGGCATCCTTGCAGGTATCCAGGTGTCCCCCTAGACTAGGAGTCCTGGCTTCTGGAGGTGGCGCCCAGGGGCTTCTGTTTTGGGCTCAGAGGATGGTCCAGGCGTGGGAATGGCAGATTGAGGTGCTCGGCCCCACTCTGTACGCGAGGGAGGAGCCCCAGGATCTGAAATGCATCCGTCAGCCATGCTGGGCGCTGTCCAAGGTCCCTTCTCTCCCAGGCCAGTGCCCTCCTCCGCTCCCAAGGCCGTGCGAGCCTGGGGCGAGGGGCCACCCCGATGGTGACTTGGGCACCTACGGGAAATGTAGGCTGACGATGAGTCACGGCTGTGGGAAGCTGACTTCAGCTGGAGAAAGCAGACGTCATTGCCACGTAGGTGAACGTGAGGTCAGCAGGCCCGGGCCGTGGCGTGTCCACTCCCCACGCCAGAGGCTCGGGTCGTGCTTCCTGGTGGTTCATTTCCTTCTCAGACATGCTCTCTACACACGTGACGCTCCCGGAGCCCGTGTCGGTCCCGGGCTCCTGGGTGCTTTCCCGGCGGAGCAGCGCTGTCCAGTGGGCGGGTTCGGGAACCTCTCGTTTCTGCTGATGGGTTATCGCCCCTGTCACAAGCACTTGGCTCCCACAGCGTTCACGGCGCCCTCGCCCGAAGCGTCCAGTTTATGCAGAAGCATCAGCAAAGTATTCGGGAGGGCATGCTTGCTGATTTCAGCAATTTGGGAGCAAACGGGGTGGGGGGAACAGAGAGAGAACTTTGAAAGTCATGGGCGATGCTGGCTGTTCCACCACGGTGCCCAGGGACCTCGCAGAACGATAAGATACGGCCGCTAAATTGATGCGGTCCCTTCCTGCGGGACAGCCGTGCCTGAAATTTAGATGTTTTCATTTCAGGCTGAAAACAATAGGTTATAAATTAACAAAACGGAGATGATTCCATCTACCTAGGACGTGCATATGGTTTCAGGAAAGTTTTACTTAAATTCTTTCACTGCAGGGATCCGTGTTCTAATGATTTCCCGAAGTAGCCCTTTGATGATTCCGTTGTCTTTGCACCTGAAAATTAACCATTTATGTCTTGGAATTAGTGGAAAATAAATAATATAGCTTATGATATTCGTGTGATGTTTTAGATCAGTGCCGAAATATTCGGGAAACAGAATGAGGTGGGGTCGTTTTCCAGTGTTTACGCGTGGCACCATCTGGAATATATCTGACATAGTATGTTAATTTTCCTTGCGTTCTGACATTCCTGAAAATATAATTGCAAGTTTATTCTTCGACAAAATTAATTTAATCAAATTCCCTGTGGTAACTTTCCTACATAGCAACTGGCCTTTTTCTGAAAAGATTAAGTATCAAAGCTTTGAAGGCAGATGGGTGATTATTACAGAAGCTAGATTAATACAACTCGACCTAATTTCTAGACATTATAAGTAGCCTTGTAAGAATAGCTATTATTGAAAATATGTACGTTCACAACGCACGATTCTAAAATATTCTTATTTTTTTCACCACATACCAGAAGGTATACATTCAAATGCATGCCCTCCCTGGTGGTTGAGTAATGCTACTGTGGAAAGAAGCTGGAGTCTTTCATTTGTTCGTTCGCCGACTCATTAATTCAAAAACTAAGTTACTGAGCACCTGCGGTATGCTGGCTGCCCTGTAGGTGCTTAGATCCTAGTGCGGAGGATGATAACAAACAGCGCGTGCGTAATATGTAAAGCGCACAAAGATATAAAGAGCAGTGTGACAGACAGCACTCCATTTGGGGATCAGGGACGGGCTCCCACGTCAAGGAGGGGAGGTGGCCACGTGACCCCCCCGGGGGCAGAGTATGTGCTCACGGTACCTGTGGGCCAGACACAGGCTTCGGGTTGTACTCTGGGCGCAGGTGGAAGGCCCTGGAGACGTCCGAGCAGAGAAGGAACGAGATCCGCCTACACTTTCAGTGCCTGTCTCGGTAAATTGCGAGACTCTCAGGTGACACCGCCTGCAAGAAGTCCCCTGAGCAGGTTGCAGGCGGGGTACGGAACGGAGGGAGCCGACGAGGTGTCCTCTGTCCTTGGCCCCAGCTGCTCCAGCCCGCCGTCTTCCTTGCTTTGCTTTGCCTGTTTTTTGGGGGACAGGCCCGCCCACCTCGTGGGGTTAAGCGAAGGTGCCTGTCAGGCCGCCGGTGCTCTGCGAACGCTGCCTGCCGCTGTCGCTGCCTCCCCGTCCACGCGTGCTGTTGTTTCGTGCACAACGTCACGTGTGTTTTTCCTTCTCCGTCACGGAGCCCTCAGGCTGCACGTGTGCCAGATGGGTGGCCCCAGTCCCAGACTCTTCTAAGCCTTAGTGGGGTGTCTCTCATCTGCAGACACTTCTCTGGGCGGGTGTCGTCCCCAGACTCCAGTTCAGGGCATGTCAAACCGCACCCCCTGAAAGCCTGTGTCTCCTGAGTTCGCCACTCAGGGAGCACACCCTCCTTCAGTCCGTCAGTCAGGCAAGACCCCTCTGTAACCCTCGTCCTTTCTCCCATTCTCTCTCTCGTTCGAATCGCCAGCCTCTGGGCGCTTACCCCCACCCCACCCCACTCCACCCCCACATCTCGGCCACAGCAAAGTGTGAGGTCAAGTGTGCTGTGGCCAAGGCAGTTTGGTGACTCAAGTCAAAGGCCCTCTGAATGATACACAACATTTAATATCACCATCCAGCACAGACACCACCTTGGTACGACAAAGTCCCGGTGGCCAGTGATCTAAGAGGAGCCAGCCGTGTCTCTTCCTAATGACAGTTGTACCACGACTGTCACATTACAGGAGAAAGGTGACTG
>NW_011888949.1:4464-6134 GCF_000151845.1 Pteropus vampyrus
CCAGACTCTTCTAAGCCTTAGTGGGGTGTCTCTCATCTGCAGACACTTCTCTGGGCGGGTGTCGTCCCCAGACTCCAGTTCAGGGCATGTCAAACCGCACCCCCTGAAAGCCTGTGTCTCCTGAGTTCGCCACTCAGGGAGCACACCCTCCTTCAGTCCGTCAGTCAGGCAAGACCCCTCAGTAACCCTCGTCCTTTCTCCCATTCTCTCTCTCGTTCGAATCGCCAGCCTCTGGGAGCTTACCCCCACCCCACCCCACCCCCACATCTCGGCCACAGCAAAGTGTGAGGTCAAGTGTGCTGTGGCCAAGGCAGTTTGGTGACTCAAGTCAAAGGCCCTCTGAATGATACACAACATTTAATATCACCATCCAGCACAGACACCACCTTGGTACGACAAAGTCCCGGTGGCCAGTGATCTAAGAGGAGCCAGCCGTGTCTCTTCCTAATGACAGTTGTACCACGACTGTCACATTACAGGAGAAAGGTGACTGGTTGTCTGCGAAAGTGGTTGAGAGTTCACATCAGCAAGCGTCCTTTTTCAGGAGTTATGTAACTTAACCAAAACTCGACCGAGCAGAAACCTCCACTGATTGTTTCCTTTACTGACTCGACTTTTGAAACGTAGCAGGTGGCAGCAAAGCGGCCTCTGCGAGCTTTCCCACGTGGAAGGAGAGTGGACGCAGCCACCTCCGTCGCATCATGTCCAGCTAGACCCACATTCAGTGAGACATGGTCGTGGGTGTCCAGGTGGTGAGACCTCCCGGCGTCCGAGACGGACTCTGGGTGTTTGACTTTGCTAAGGGCGAAGGCTGGACCGATGCCCCTTAAGAAGGTTTAAACGGACAGTTGAAACAAGGCCGTGTGTCCTGTTAGTCCTCTCGGTTCGTGAGAAATTAAATTAACGGCGGCCCTCTTTCTCAGAGCTTTCCGGTTAATTGGTGTTTTACCGGATTTGGATTAGCGGAGGCCCCAGGAGATGTGAGGTTGTGAGTGTGTAGAATCAGAGAGGGCGGGGAAGGTGAGTCCAGGTGGCAGAGGCGCCGCTCCGTGACAGGTGCCGAAGACCAGGGGACGCCAGCTGGGGGCTGAGGGCTTCTAAATGAGAATTCAGAGCAAAGTGTTGTTTCCCACCCTCTTCGTTAGAAGAAAATGAGTCTAAAGCTGACACTCTCCAATCAGAGAGGCCTTGTCACGCTTGTAATTTGCGCTCACCATGGAAACACTTGTCTTCCTTCAAGTGTCTGTCATTTTCTCCAATCTCCGTGAAGTTCAACTCGACTTCCACAGAAATATCCTCGGCGAGGACGGTCTAGACCCTTGAAAGCCCAACGGCGAGATGCCCGAGGGATTTCGGTGGGACGTGTTCAGTCTAAACTGTCCCAAGTGGAGAAGCTTCTTCTCGGAAACACATTGTGACCCGAGTGACTCGTGGTGACCAGTGCCTGGAGCACGTCCGTGGAAGCAGACTCCGGTCGCCTGGGCAGTCCTGGGGCAGAGCGAGGCCGGCACGGGGACCGGCCGTGTCTGGGACTCAGCGAAAGCCCTTACTGGCATCTCAGGGAGTGCTGGTGGATAAGGAGCCGCTCACGGTGCCGTGTGTAGACCCATTTTTCTCAGGCGGGGGCCGGGGCTCCCCGAGAGGGGAGAAAACGACATTCTGCAGACCTT
>NW_011888949.1:8254-10781 GCF_000151845.1 Pteropus vampyrus
AGGGTGAAGGAGCCAGAGACAGCTTGGACGGACATTCATCGTCGTGAGGTCTCCGTCGAGCCATGGGCCGGGGCCGCACTGTTTCAGCAGGGGACTGGGGATGGCAGGGTCCCCTGCTGGCTCATGCACGAGGCTGGCTTCCCGCAGAGCGAGTGACCGCGGAGCAAGCGTCCAGCCAAAGCGGAAGCTGCAGCGTCTGTAACTTCGCCTTGAAGTTAGTGTACCGACCTTTGTTCACGTCCTGTTGGTCACGGGCCAAACCAGGCTCAGTATGGGAGACTAACGACGGGGTGAATACCAGGAGGGGGGCGTCTGAGAGGCCGCCCGCTACGCCCCGTGTCTGACTGTGTTGTGCATTCTCTTTGGAGACGTCGAAAGAGTCATTCTCTCCAATTCACATCTGCCATTAGTAGGCGGCGTAGGTTTGGTTTGGAATCATGAAACAACTAACTCTCGGGCAGATGGGCAACGAGGAGTCACATCCCTTCACGAAACGCTCCTTTAGAGAGACACACAGTTGCATGTAATTGTTTTGAAATAAAAACTTGATACACAATTTGTAAACCTTAACCTACTCATTGACATTTCATAATAACAGGAAAGAACCACACATTCCTCCTGATGTTAATTGCATCCCTTGCCTAACCTTGCTGTTATGATCCTAGTTAAAAAAAAAAAAATTAAGCATTAACTATTACGTAAAATGTATGGTAAAGCTGATTCAAAGGGGATACCGATCCCCCTTCTTAAAAACAATACGTCAAATTATACTGCACCCAGTTCAAAGAGGAGGAAAGTTGAGGATTCTCTAAAGAAGAAACAGGGACATTGGAAAATCATCGCACTTCTGAGAAGTAAGAGTTCCCCGTGGCTTAACTTTGTTCACTGTGAGAAACTCCCGGCGTGGCGTCCTTTGTCACCGCAGCCGAGGGTCCTCTCTGCTGGGCCAGTAGTTGCCTTTCCAACATCTGAGATTGGAAAGACAGACCGAACGAGAGTTCCTTTCCCACAGCTGGGAAAGGAACGGGCTGCGGGAAAGGAAAGAGCCTCAGCAGCGGTCGGAAAGATTCACGGGCGACGTACACAAAAGTGGAGACTTGAAGACCCTTGAGTCTTGTTCCAATGACAACTCGAGTTCTCAGGCTCAGCAGGGAGTGTGCCTTTGCCCATAGTTTTATTATGTGCAAAACAGTTTCTAAGAGCTAATCATCAAGGTCGTTTGTAGGACGGAGTCAGAGACATCCCCGAAAATGTCCGATGCTATCCATGCATTTAGAGCACCATAAAAATGATTTTCCTTTTCTTGGTTGTCATTGCACGTTCTTCAGACTCGAAATACATCCCCGGAGTGACCCTGCCGCATCCTGGCCCATCAGTGGGTTTACCGGTGGCCTCCAGGGTGCCCGGCACCTCGCAGTTTGAGACGGTGCATGTGCTGTGGCACACCCTTCCCCTAGGGCATCGTCGGAGAGAGGACGCAGTGTGGTGGCCACCGCTGTCTGTTTTAATGCCGGTGAGGACGTAGAGTGCTTCAGGAGTTTAGGGGAGAGAGACTCAGTGAAGTGTGGGTCACGGGTTTCGGGGAGTCAGAAGGGTTCAGAGTGGCAGAGCCGAAGGGAGCCTGGAACAGCCGTGAAGGAAATGCAAGGCTCCCTTCGACTCCGCCGCTCTGAACCCTTCAGGTTAGGGCAGCAGGCGAGCCCTGTGGGTGCTTCTTCCTCCCCGCCCCCCACCTGTTGCAGGATTTCCAAAACCTGGGTGCGGAAGCAGGGAGCAGATAGGGCGGCACCTCTGGGAGGCGGAAGCCAGAGGTTATTCGCTGAATCCATGTGAGGCATCCAAGGGGATGGGCCGGGCCTGAGGGAGGCGGAAATTTGCAGACTCCACTGCCTGTGCTTATGGTCTCAGGAAACGCGGGGGCAGAGAGGGAAGGCACGGCCATCCAGCCCCCGAGTCCCCTTCCTCTGCTTCACGCTCTGGCCCTCGCGGTTCTCAGCAGCGTGGGGCATCAGGACGGCTTCTTATCTGGCCGTGAAGATCCGCCCACTCGCCTCTTACACGGCTTTCTTGGGAGGCAGTTCATTTCCTTCTTTAGAAAATTTGTAGCTCACGTGTTTGGAAGGTCACTGAGTTTCAGCTCATCCAAGTCACATTCGCCTTTGTCCTCTGTTTAAAAAAAAAAAAGAGAAATCCATCTTATCTTCCAAAGCGCCACGAGAGAACATGGCATGGATGTCGTTGACCGTCCTTCTTCGCAAGCACACCCCCTTGAACTTGACCCTTCATGGGTTTGGTTTGTCAAATTAATGCTTTGACAAACGACTATGATAAGGGGTCCCGGGGATGGACTGGGGCGGATGGCAGTCCCTCTCTCTGGATCCAGACAGAAGCTGGAATCGAGGTCACTATCGAGGTCAGTGTCTGCTGCCCCTGCAGAAGCCGTAACCGGTGCCCGAAAGCACATCAGAGGCGCAGCGAGGCCGGCAGTAGCAGCACGTGTCTGCAGGCTCCCCGTCTGATCCCACCG
>NW_011888949.1:13751-15580 GCF_000151845.1 Pteropus vampyrus
TGGGTGTCGATGCTTGGCCTGTGGCTTCAGCCTTCACTTCCTGTGGTTCGGTGACAATACCAGCTCCGAGGCTCGGCTCACGGCGTGAACCACGTCCTCTCGGCCACAAGCCCGGTCGCTCTCCAAGGTGCTGATCGGGACAGGCTTTAGTGCCGGGGAAGAGAGAAAAAATAGACCCACGTCCGTCACCTGTCAGCACGGTGACAGCTAGTCATTCTGTTCACATTCGTGGTGTGAATGAAGGAAGGAAAATATATCACTCAGGTGAAATGAACTCAGAAATCTTAGGATTTAATGAGCAGTGCCTGCCTCCGCAAATCCATCCCTTGCAGAGGACAGGACAGCCTCTGTTACGAGGAAGTGCGAGGCGCCGTCCAGAACGTTGCGTGTGAGCAAAGACCACGCGGCTTCGGACTCCAGCAGCGTGCCTGAGCGATGACAGTGTGCCAGGCAGCGTGCCGGAGCTGACGCTCAAGGGGTTCAGTTTGGCTCTGGGAGTTTCCTGGCAGGTAAGGTTAGTGGATTTTGGAGCAAGCAATAATGAGGTTTGCAGAATGTTCTTCTAGCTCCGTTGATAAGTGGGCGCAAACTGGCTTACGTGTCTACCTGCATTAAATTATTCTAATTTCAGTACTTGGCTGGATTTAAAGGTTTGTTTTATTTCGTTTTGCTTCGTGTCCATCATTGAAGCATAAGAAACACAAAGATTCTTCTGGTTCTGTGCACACATGTTTGATGGCACATATCTTTGGCTAAGCAGTATTGTGAGATACTATACTTTTTCCTACATCTTCCTAATATGTTGATCTCGGGGGAGAGTGGTAAGAGCCAGTGCTGGTTATAATTAAATAACCAAATGTTATTTTTCACTTCAGAATCTTTAATCAACAGATGTTAAGAGCAAAACAGATTCCACTCTTATTGTTACTGCAGTGGATTTTTTAAATTTTACTGCTAAGAAGCATGAAAGTCCCATAGAGTGAGACAGTTTGTTTCTTTCTTTTAAAAGTAAAAACTAAATTTGGTGTTTTCCCTTGGAGCCTGATTGATTCGCTGGGTCTAAAAGCATTTAAAATCATTGTGTGACACATGGGAAAACACACCGATGGCTGCAAGCCTTTCTTTTTTAGACAGAAATAAGTGCACATTTGGTTCCCTGAGAAAATAGGAACTTTTATGATTGATGCTTAGGAATTCAGACGTGTATCCACAAGGCTCGCCTCAGGTAGTTATGATCTGAGATGGTCTCCTGTCCCAACTCTGTTAAAAATTCCCGTTAAATCGGTACTTCTAAGACCACATGTGTCCTTGCAAAGTCACAGAGCATATTGCTCTCTACCTTTAGTTAAAACCACTCCTAAATGTTTCGTTATAAAGACAACACCGCTCGATGTTTAGCGGAAATGTCTCAGAGATGGGCATGCGGCAGCATCTTTAAACGTCTTTTCCAATTTTTAGCCTCTCTCGTCGCATTCGTCATCCTGCATTGTTAAAGGCTATAGAGGGTTTTCATCTCCCCAGGAAATGCGTACGGGTCCTTTTTGAATACCGGTCGGTGTCGGGATCCGAATGCCAGCTCGCGCCGCAGAAGTTTCCCTGGTCAGCCGAAGTCGGCGGCGCACACGAACACGGTTACGGGCCCCGCTTCCCTCCAGGATGAGCGATGCTCGTGGGCTTATTTCTTCCATTCGTTTACAGTTTCTTAATTTTGAAACACCCGTTTCCACTGCTCGTGTGGGAACGAGCTTCGTCTCTGTCGTCCACATTGACTAACGGCAACTCTGTTAGTAACGCTTACCACTTGGACTCCGAGCGAGAGCATCCCGCGG
>NW_011888949.1:18072-18511 GCF_000151845.1 Pteropus vampyrus
TCGGTCTTCCCGAAGCTTTCCTTTGCTTAGGTTAATCACCTTTACAGACACTTTCGTGGTCTCGTTTCCCTACAAGATGGAGTGAAAATTCCCTGTCTTGATAGTCACAGCTTCGTCAGCCGAACTCCATCCCCCTCACCCTGCTTTCTACTGCCCACCCCCGCTCCCCTTCACACGTCATCTGTCCCAAATCACCCGCACGCTATACGCCGAGTCTCCGCCATCCCCAGAGCCCGGATGGTGCATCTATTGCTGCGAAACAAATCACCCCCTAACTTGGCGGCTTAACAGAACGTCATTCCATTATCGTGTCTTGCGATCAGGAACTTGGGAACGGCCCGGCCGTGCCCTTCTGATGAGGTTGCAGGCGGATGTTGGCCGGGGCTGCGGTGTCATCCTGGGGGTGGACCGGGGCCGGAGGACCCACTTGCCGCTCGCT
>NW_011888949.1:18561-20580 GCF_000151845.1 Pteropus vampyrus
CCGATGGCTGCAAGCCTTTCTTTTTTAGACAGAAATAAGTGCACATTTGGTTCCCTGAGAAAATAGGAACTTTTATGATTGATGCTTAGGAATTCAGACGTGTATCCACAAGGCTCGCCTCAGGTAGTTATGATCTGAGATGGTCTCCTGTCCCAACTCTGTTAAAAATTCCCGTTAAATCGGTACTTCTAAGACCACATGTGTCCTTGCAAAGTCACAGAGCATATTGCTCTCTACCTTTAGTTAAAACCACTCCTAAATGTTTCGTTATAAAGACAACACCGCTCGATGTTTAGCGGAAATGTCTCAGAGATGGGCATGCGGCAGCATCTTTAAACGTCTTTTCCAATTTTTAGCCTCTCTCGTCGCATTCGTCATCCTGCATTGTTAAAGGCTATAGAGGGTTTTCATCTCCCCAGGAAATGCGTACGGGTCCTTTTTGAATACCGGTCGGTGTCGGGATCCGAATGCCAGCTCGCGCCGCAGAAGTTTCCCTGGTCAGCCGAAGTCAGCGGCGCACACGAACACGGTTACGGGCCCCGCTTCCCTCCAGGATGAGCGATGCTCGTGGGCTTATTTCTTCCATTTGTTTACAGTTTCTTAATTTTGAAACACCCGTTTCCACTGCTCGTGTGGGAACGAGCTTCGTCTCTGTCGTCCACATTGACTAACGGCAACTCTGTTAGTAACGCTTACCACTTGGACTCCGAGCGAGAGCATCCCGCGGGCGGCTGGGTTCAAGGATTTGTCAAGGTCATCGCTTTCACTCTCAAGAGAGCAGGTGCGGGAGTCAGTGTGGGCCACCGTCACAGAACACCACAGACCAGACGGCTTAACCAAGGGACTATTTTTCTCTGAGTTCTGGAGGCTGGGCGCCGAGGTCAAGGTGCCTGCGGGTTTGGGGTCCGGCGTGGCTTCTCTTCCTGGCTTGTCGGTGGCCGCCTTCTCACCGTGCCCTCACGTGGCCTCTCTATATGCACGTGATCTCGCGGTGTCTCTTCTCTCCTTGTGAGGACGCTAGCCACACTGGATCAGGGCCTGGCCTTCAGGACCTCGTGTGACCTTAAGCACCTCCGTGAAGGCCCTGTCTCGCTGGGGGATTAACATATGAATCTGGGGAGCACGATTTGGTTTGTAACTGGGTGTTCACTTATCTCAGGAAAAGCTTTACCTGCCCACATTCCATAGCTCCAGAGAAAGATAAGGAACGTCTTTTTTTTTTTACATAAGAAATCTTTTAGGGTTTAGCCTCTCTGTACCCACTTACTCAGCGCTGCCTCATCAGAAGGCTTTGCATCCCCATCCGATGGCTTCTCCTGATCCTTCCCCGGCCCCTGCGTGCCAAGGCTGTGCCTCTGAGCCGATGGCCCCACTGCACGTGCTGGCGTGTGCAGCCTGCCTGGCTCTCCCGGAGCGCCGTCAGCCCAGAAACCTTCCACGACCCGGCCCTGGGTCTCCTAGCCCCTCCTGGCTGTGTTTGATACCAAAATGAGCTGTGACGAATTCTAAGGCTGAAATACGAGAGGAAGTTTGCTTATAGTCGATTGTTTACGGTAATTTTCGTTCAGGGACGACCACTTTTTATCAATATGCCATTTTGATTTTCTAGAGAAAAAAAGGGAATATTTTTTCAATTCATTTACACGAAGCCACATTTTTAGTGTTTCTAGTTTGAGGCACTTATTTTGTATTAAATGCACAAAAGGTTTTATAAATAAGGGCTTCAAACAGTAATCCCTCCTGTTTAAATTTTTTCATTATTTATCATTAGACTTTTAGAAGTGTGAATACGGTTCCGTGAGTCAAATGCTTTCTTTGCAGCTGCTCGAGGAATTCAATAACCAGTTATTTAAAATAATTAGAAATTAAGTGAAAATCAAAATGAATACAAAGCCGGTTTTTTCCCGACTAATAATGCATGCTAGTGAACCGAGCTGATTTCTCATGAAAATTAATGCAGGATTCTTTCAATAAAGATGCTTTGCAGAACATGTATATTTTTTCAGCATTACTATAGTA
>NW_011888949.1:22170-24448 GCF_000151845.1 Pteropus vampyrus
ATCACCGCCTCAGCTCCGCCTCAGATCCTCAGGCGTTAGAGTCTCATAGGAGCATCGGTCCCTGTGCCACAGAGGGTGGGGACCACTGCCCTAGAACATTCAATACCATGGTTAGGCCAGAGAAACGCATTTTCAGTGTTGGGGACCTGAGCCATTTTTCCCATTAGCGGCGTTTATGTTTTGGATTGAGTTTGACGTCTCCTCCGCAGCATCCAAAACCACAGTGACGTGGGGGTAAAGCAAGGCCAGAAACTGTATTGGGTGGGCTTGCGATGGGACACACAGCTTCTCTCTTACCCCCTCAGTTCCCGGTACTGCAGTTTTATAACTTTTGGGGGGAGAGACACCCCCATGGTTATTTTGCTGCTATATTCCAGTCTTTCGATACAGTCAGCCTTTACTGGTTGGCATATGGAAGAGTCAAACTGTATGATAGGAATGTAATTTTCCTGCTTTTCAGTGTAAACAGTAACCTCAGCGAACCTCGGGAAATGTGTCTGGTTCAGATGCAGCTCTGGAGAGCCCGAGGCTCCCCCTCCCCTCGGCTTCCTGCAATTAATATGCAGCATCTCTTAAGCCACTCATTTCCAGAGGGGGTCACGCAGGATCCTTGAAGCCCCTGTCACCACATCAGCTGGCTTATCACGCCCGCCTTTTCGGTTAAGAGGTTAAAAGCAGGTTGTGACCCGGGACTCATTATGGTGCATCCAGGGACCTGGAGGCCGAGGGAAGGGATCGTTTTCTGTGGGTGTCTTCAGAATGCACAGCCCGTGGTCAAGGAGGTGAGTGCAGCAAGGCCAAGGAGCCTGCCCACGCCACTCGACTTTAGGAAGATCCTCGCGTATCTCCCAAAGTGGCTCAAATAGCATTTTTTTCTGTCTCGCTAGTTATAATGCTTCTCCAGCTTTCATCCGCATACAACTCACCCATGGATCTTGTTAAAATGCGGATTCTGTCTGAGTCAATCTGGGGTGCGGACCCCCTATGCTGCCAGTCCCGGTACCGTACCGAGCAGCCTATGGAAAGATCACCTCCTCCGTGAACAGTTGTCATCAGTATGATTATAGAAAATTCACGGTCTCTTTACCAACCTGCGTCAAAGACAGACAAACCCAGACGCTAGCTAACGTGGCGAGGGCAGATTTTAATCAGTACTCACCGTCGTGTTAGGGGAAAGATTTTTGCAGCGACGACTGGGTGGTTTAAGAGAGAAGGAGGGAGTAGGGTTGGTCTGGACTTCAGTCCTTGTCACTCCTTGCTCGTCGGCGAAGCATTTTGGTATGGCCAAACACCTCAACAGAGATTATAGAAAAACAAATCCAACAAAACTATGTCGTCGTAGAACCATTTTACGGGCAAAATGCATCTCGGTGCTGACTAATGAAATGGGAAATTGTGCGATGCCTCCCTTAATCGCCGTCGGAAATTAGTTGTATTTTGCCGCGTGGCTGAGACCGATTATATTGTTTGAAGCCAGGTATGAAAAGAACTACTCAGTACAAGTTTATTTTCTCTTCAGATATCCAGGAAGCAAATTAGTCAGGTTATTCAAAGCTGCTGATGACATTTTCCACAGTTCACGCAAATACCTTCGGTCACAGCAAAAACAAGGGTTCCATCCGGGAAGTATGAGTCGAAACCTTTTGAATTCTCTCTCCTTTCTCTCCCGAGACTCTTTTTGGAGTCTGTTTTATGACGCTTTGTCCTCCATATTCCTTCTCTGGGAAGAAGATAATCACCACTTTGCCCACCAATGTGGACACATATAGAGACATTTTTAGACGTCTCCCAGCCGGATCTTAACAATAATATGGTCTACTCTGCCCTTGGGGGTTTGGATCCAGTCTCCTTGCTGCTATGGCAAACGCCAAGTGCTGGGTGCCTTTTGCTACATTGCGCTCACCGCGTCATCTTTCCAAGAGTCACTTCCGCTCCAAGCCAGAGGCTGGGCCAGACGCTTTGGAACAATAGAAAATATTTAAGAATTTGACACTTTGTGGTTTTTTTTTTATTATTATTATGGTATCGAGTAGGGAATGAAAAATCGGCCAGCTATAGGACACCTGAGGTTTCTGTTCGAGAGGGAATCTTTGGTTATTTATTTGGTTGAGAGCGTACTGTATACAAATAGTTTTGTGGGAATTTGGTGAGTGATGGTGAATCGTGACCTCGGAGGAGTTCGCGGTTCTGTGGTGGAGACGGATGTGGGTAGAAAATCCTGTTTTCACTCATATCCTGTTGGCTGTGGTGCTTTTGATGGGGGCGTAGCTCAGCCCTC
>NW_011888949.1:24498-28266 GCF_000151845.1 Pteropus vampyrus
CCTGAGCATTCTCATGGCGTGGCGGCTGGCCTCTTCTACAGGAAATTGCCCGGGGTTTTGGCCAAGGCAGACCCTGTGATGACCTTTACCGCCCAGCCTCAGAAGCCACACAACGTCAATTCGCCATACTCTATCGGCCACGCCTGGCCAGCGCTGGTTTAGTTCGTAAGGGGACGGCGCAGGGAGTGAATAGCAAGGGAGGACCGTGGGCCACCTGGGAGTCTGGCTCCCACGGAGCTTCCTCTCACACCAGCAGCGCTCACCCTTCCCGCCACCCGCCCTTCCTCCCCCACGCAGGTAAACTCTCTGCCTCCGTGGGGCTTCCCGACCTGCCCTAGCTCAAATGAAACACTTTAGCACGTGTCATCTATGCTGGCCAGACAGTGCGTGCTGTCTTTGCATGTCCAGGATTATTGCAAGTTGAGTTGTACTCTAGGTGAGTCACTCGGGGGCAAGTTCTATCCCCCTTCACGTGTTGACATGAGCAAGATGGCTCAAGGGTCGTCCCTCAGAACCGACAAGGCAGAGCTGCTGTGTGTTCCAAATCTTCAGTGCCATCTGTCTTTGGCTAGAGTTAATTTGCGCTCCGCAAGCATGCTGAAGTTTGGTGTGAGTGGTAAGTGTATTGCAACTTTGCTGAGTTTTCCGCAGAACTGGTCTGATTTTGCAAATCCTCTGGGTCGTGAGAACCGAGGCCCAAACGTGGATGGGAGACTTACGTGGCCTGGAAGTCCTGTTCACGGGCGCCCATAGGGGCCTGCGAGACCTTGGCACTCTTCTGAATCAGTGAAAGAAGATTGAATTAAAATCGAACTCGCTATGGTTGTATCGTTAAGTGTTGACCTGGTAGTTGAACTCATTCAGTGTTGGGAATCCATTAAAGGTGGTATTGGGCAACCCTCTGTCATCTAGGACAGGGGTCCCCAAACCCCCAGGCATGGCCAGGTACTGGTCAGTGCCCTGTTAGGAACCAGACCGCATAGCAAGAGGTGAGTGGCGGGCCAGTGAGCGAAGCTGCATCTGTATCTGCAGCCGCTCCCCAGCGCCAGAATCACCGCCTCAGCTCCGCCTCAGATCCTCAGGCGTTAGAGTCTCATAGGAGCATCGGTCCCTGTGCCACAGAGGGTGGGGACCACTGCCCTAGAACATTCAATACCATGGCTAGGCCAGAGAAACGCATTTTCAGTGTTGGGGACCTGAGCCATTTTTCCCATTAGCGGCGTTTATGTTTTGGATTGAGTTTGACGTCTCCTCTGCAGCATCCAAAACCACAGTGACGTGGGGGTAAAGCAAGGCCAGAAACTGTATTGGGTGGGCTTGCGATGGGACACACAGCTTCTCTCTTACCCCCTCAGTCCGGTACTGCAGTTTTATAACTTTTGGGGGGAGAGACACCCCCATGGTTATTTTGCTGCTATATTCCAGTCTTTCGATACAGTCAGCCTTTACTGGTTGGCATATGGAAGAGTCAAACTGTATGATAGGAATGTAATTTTCCTGCTTTTCAGTGTAAACAGTAACCTCAGCGAACCTCGGGAAATGTGTCTGGTTCAGATGCAGCTCTGGAGAGCCCGAGGCTCCCCCTCCCCTCGGCTTCCTGCAATTAATATGCAGCATCTCTTAAGCCACTCATTTCCAGAGGGGGTCACGCAGGATCCTTGAAGCCCCTGTCACCACATCAGCTGGCTTATCACGCCCGCCTTTTCGGTTAAGAGGTTAAAAGCAGGTTGTGACCCGGGACTCATTATGGTGCATCCAGGGACCTGGAGGCCGAGGGAAGGGATCGTTTTCTGTGGGTGTCTTCAGAATGCACAGCCCGTGGTCAAGGAGGTGAGTGCAGCAAGGCCAAGGAGCCTGCCCACGCCACTCGACTTTAGGAAGATCCTCGCGTATCTCCCAAAGTGGCTCAAATAGCATTTTTTTCTGTCTCGCTAGTTATAATGCTTCTCCAGCTTTCATCCGCATACAACTCACCCATGGATCTTGTTAAAATGCGGATTCTGTCTGAGTCAATCTGGGGTGCGGACCCCCTATGCTGCCAGTCCCGGTACCGTACCGAGCAGCCTATGGAAAGATCACCTCCTCCGTGAACAGTTGTCATCAGTATGATTATAGAAAATTCACGGTCTCTTTACCAACCTGCGTCAAAGACAGACAAACCCAGACGCTAGCTAACGTGGCGAGGGCAGATTTTAATCAGTACTCACCGTCGTGTTGGGGGAAAGATTTTTGCAGCGACGACTGGGTGGTTTAAGAGAGAAGGAGGGAGTAGGGTTGGTCTGGACTTCAGTTCTTGTCACTCCTTGCTCGTCGGCGAAGCATTTTGGTATGGCCAAACACCTCAACAGAGATTATAGAAAAACAAATCCAATAAAACTATGTCGTCGTAGAACCATTTTACGGGCAAAATGCATCTCGGTGCTGACTAATGAAATGGGAAATTGTACGATGCCTCCCTTAATCGCTGTCGGAAATTAGTTGTATTTTGCCGCGTGGCTGAGACCGATTATATTGTTTGAAGCCAGGTATGAAAAGAACTACTCAGTACAAGTTTATTTTCTCTTCAGATATCCAGGAAGCAAATTAGTCAGGTTATTCAAAGCTGCTGATGACATTTTCCACAGTTCACGCAAATACCTTCGGTCACAGCAAAAACAAGGGTTCCATCCGGGAAGTATGAGTCGAAACCTTTTGAATTCTCTCTCCTTTCTCTCCCGAGACTCTTTTTGGAGTCTGTTTTATGATGCTTTGTCCTCCGTATTCCTTCTCTGGGAAGAAGATAATCACCACTTTGCCCACCAATGTGGACACATATAGAGACATTTTTAGACGTCTCCCAGCCGGATCTTAACAATAATATGGTCTACTCTGCCCTTGGGGGTTTGGATCCAGTCTTCTTGCTGCTATGGCAAACGCCAAGTGCTGGGTGCCTTTTGCTACATTGCGCTCACCGTGTCATCTTTCCAAGAGTCACTTCCGCTCCAAGCCAGAGGCTGGGCCAGACGCTTTGGAACAATAGAAAATATTTAAGAATTTGACACTTTGTGGTTTTTTTTATTATTATTATGGTATCGAGTAGGGAATGAAAAATCGGCCAGCTATAGGACCCCTGGGGCTTCTGTTCGAGAGGGAATCTTTGGTTATTTATTTGGTTGAGAGCGTACTGTATACAAATAGTTTTGTGGGAATTTGGTGAGTGATGGTGAATCGTGACCTCGGAGGAGTTCGCGGTTCTGTGGTGGAGACGGATGTGGGTAGAAAATCCTGTTTTCACTCATATCCTGTTGGCTGTGGTGCTTTTGATGGGGGCGTAGCTCAGCCCTCTGGAAGGTCATGGTTAGGACATGTGCTGGGCGGGTCTCCGTGACGTGTGCTCCCGTACAGCCTTCATCGTATCGGTCAAGGAGCAAAGAAATTAGACATTTACTAACATGCAGTGAGTGATTGGATATTGAGAGACGCTCTGCATTTTAAAGCTGTAAAAAACTCAGGAATATCTAGCCTATTTCCCCCGATGATGAAATCACAAAGCTTCTGATTTAGACCCTGGAGACCTAGCCTCCGGTCCCACTCTGCTCCTTTGCACCCGTGTGGCCCCGGGCAGGTCCCTCAACCTCCAAGGGTCAGCTTCTCAGGCTGTGCAATAAGGATAATGCATCTCACCCTTGCTTCGATCGGATGAAATGATTCCTGTGACATCCACGTGAGCTGGTCAGTGGAATCCGAACCTGGGCGAATGAGGGGTCCTCTGACGATCCAGCTCGACAG
>NW_011888949.1:29061-33522 GCF_000151845.1 Pteropus vampyrus
CGGAGGAGTTCGCGGTTCTGTGGTGGAGACGGATGTGGGTAGAAAATCCTGTTTTCACTCATATCCTGTTGGCTGTGGTGCTTTTGATGGGGGCGTAGCTCAGCCCTCCGGAAGGTCATGGTTAGGACATGTGCTGGGCGGGTCTCCGTGACGTGTGCTCCCATACAGCCTTCATCGTATCGGTCAAGGAGCAAAGAAATGAGACATTTACTAACATGCAGTGAGTGATTGCATATTGAGAGACGCTTTGCATTTTAAAGTTGTAAAAAACTCAGGAATATCTAGCCTATTTCTCCCGATGATGAAATCACAAAGCTTCTGATTTAGACCCTGGAGACCTAGCCTCCGGTCCCACTCTGCTCCTTCCCACCCGTGTGGCCCCGGGCAGGTCACTCAACCTCCAAGGGTCAGCTTCTCAGGCTGTGCAATAAGGATAATGCATCTCACCCTTGCTTCAATCGGATGAAATGATTCCTGTGACATCCACGTGAGCTGGTCAGTGGAATCCGAACCTGGGCGAATGAGGGGTCCTCTGACGATCCAGCTCGACAGCGTGGAGTGGCCGGCTGGCCTGGCGCCAGGCTCTCCGGAGGCCCAGGGGAGGAGAGCGTGATATGTACCGAAAAGTCGTAGCGACTCTGTTTGTTAAACATTGGAGTTGTGTGTTGTGTCAGCAGGCCAGGCATACGTTGCTGTCACCGCCCGCACGGAAAGGACCCTGGCTGGGGCCGTCTGCCTGGTGTCTGGAACCCAGGGCGTCCTTCCTGACAGACACGAGGCTGAGGTGTCGCAGGCCCTTCACCCGAGGGCCGGCGGCCACCTTCCCGGCTCCCTGAGCTGGCACTGTCCTCTTCCGGGCCTGCTGTTGGAACTCGGGGCTCCCAGAGCCGCATCGCCCAGCAGGCCCCAGGCTGATCCCACAGACTCTGAACAGGCACTGCGTCTCCTCTCAGGACCTGCGTGTTCTCCTGGGAGCAGACGGTGCCCTGGCACGGGGCTGGCCTAAGGCGGGTCACGTGGTGCTGTAGCGATGCCTGCTTTACGTTTGCTGTAGCTTCTGTGACAGCGCAGCAGAGGTGTCCCTGGTGTCACGGTCACGTGGTAACTCACAGACGGGCACTGCTCACTGAGTGATGACCTGCCCTGCCTAGCGCCTGCACGACACCTCAGTGCCACAAGCTGTGTGTCATTCCCACCTGCCCGTCAGAAGGCCGAGCATCAGAGTTTAATGCATGGTCCCTGCGAGGGGCCAAACATTTGGGGGTGATGCTGACATCTGATTCCCAAAGTGATGGCATTTGGGGTGGAGCCTTTGGGGGGGGCGTGATTGGTGTCCTTAGAAGAAGAGGCCAGTGTGCTGGCTTTCTCTCTTCCGCCCTGTGGGGACGCAGCGAGAGGACAGCCGTGAGCCAGGAAGGGGGCCTCGACCTGGGGCCTGCCCTGTGGCACCCCGATCTCAGACCTCCAGCCTTGGGGATGCGAGGAATAAACGTGTGCCGTGCGAGCCGCCCAGACTGCAGAGCTTCGTTACAGCCGTGGAGCAGGCGGAGCAGGCGTGGCGGACGAGGCAGATGTGGCAGATGTGGCAGGTGACACAGGCCCCCAGCCGCAAAGCGCAGAGCGCCCGGCCCCGCCTGCATTTGCAAGGCCTTCAGTGATTTACTCTGGCTCAGGAATCTGCATTCTAACAGCCTCACCCAGAGGCTTCGAAGGAGGCTTCTGCAGCATCCTTTGGAGAAATACACGAAGTTCTTGCAAATCATCTTCCCTGGCATGTCCTTCTGTCCTAGACACTAGATAATTATTACTGTTTTTGTCCAAAGGAAGTCTTTGGATTGCTGTCTGTGGAGGCAGCAATTAAGTTCATGCCTGAGCCATTTTTCTTCAGATAAGGAGACTAATTACCTGGACTTTCCTCGTGGGTCCGAATGCCCAATGCAATCTTTTCCGTGTTTGCTTTCCTGTGGGCGGCCCTAGAGCTGCCTTCGCCTGGTACAGAATGTGACAAATAACAGCAACTTTTCCATTCTTCCCTCCCTGTCACACGTGCTACGGTCGGAACGCGTCCTCAGGTCTCGTCCAGATGTCGTAAGCTGTGGTTATTTTTTAAAAATCAGTTTTACCTATAACAACAACAAAAGTATCATTAAGATTTTTTGGTGTTTTTTTTTTTTTTTTTTTTGCAACTGCAATATTTGAAGACATTTGGGCCGTAAAATAGTTAAACCGGACTAATAAAACTAAAGTAAAAAGTTAACAATCTGAATTCAGTTGACCACGTGAACTCACCTGGCTTGCTCCTGACATGTGCCACTTAACTAAAATTTTGCCACCGAAAGTACAAGATTTGTTTTAATAGCTTCAAGTAGAAATTACTTGAGATCTTGGCTGCCCCAGAGAAGCCACCGGCACCTACGTGTTCCCTTTTCTTGCTGATGCAGAAACATGCTTTTGCATGCGGAGGTGACACCCGCCAGTCCCCTCACGTGTTGGCCGTTTGTCCGCCCCGGAGACCCACACGGCTCTGTGGTGTGACACTGGCTTCTGTCTCTGTACCCGAAGCTCCCTTCCGTTTTCCTTACCTTGAGCCGCTCGCCTGGGCTGTTTTGAGTGTCCTCGAACCAAAGCGCTATTACTGTCCGGTCTGCAAAGTAACTGGTCGCACGAGAGCTGAATTCCGCCCTGGACGTCTGCGTCCCTTCAGAACGTTTGGTCGGGGCTCGTGCGGACCCTGACACTTCGTGTCTGTTACTGTTGCTTTTGTGGTCCTGCCTGTTTCGGGGGCGGGGGGCGGATTTCATTCGAATCCTGATTCACGGGGCGTTAAGTGGGTAAGAGAGAATGGTGAAGGACATTGAGAGAGACGCAGAGAGAGAGAGGCCACCGAAGCCACCGACTGTCCCCAGGCCAGTACAGGGCTGACTCTTTCCCACTAATTTCACTGGCAGAGACCTTCATCACCATCCCATCCCAGTGAGGTGGGGACCTCAAGGCTCCTGCTTTCTGCTTGGGGCTATGCTTAGGTCCCTCGGGCCAATTATTATGCGTGTCATGCTTTTAGCACCTCTAAGAATAGGTAAGAGCTACCGGTGACGACGATAAAGATAAATTAAAGGAGCCGGTAAAGCAGAAATGGGGGCGCGCATCCAGCAGGCCGAGCGGCGAACATCGATGGATGGGTGTCCGTTGCTAAGTGTCATTTAAAACTCGTTCTCGCCGTCTTCAAGTCATTCGTTGTCGTCCTGAATATGGAAATACAATGATTAGGAAGCTGTTTGACCAGCCCGAGATCCACACACTGTTGATTTTGTAATTTGCTGCCACCTCCACTTACTGTAAATGGCGCATGATACATTAAAGAAATTTACGTCCGAGCTTTACACGGCGAATAAATATTAGAAAGAAAACACATTTATACCACGGACGTAACGATGGAACGGGGTTGGGTTCATGCAGTGTGTTTTCTCCCGGTGGTTTTGACAGTTCCCGTGTGGGTGTTTTACTTGCTGGGGTAGTGGATTCTGCCTCGGCCTGACACGTAACACGTTGAAGCCACGATGGGAGAAGTAACCCGTCTCGACCTTCCTGGTAAACCTTTTCTGATGTCAGTAAACAAATTGGGTCATTCATTTCATGCCTGTCTTCTTCTGGAAGTCCCTGAAGGTGCCTTACAGAATCTTTCCCTGGTCCCATTGTGTTTCAGATGAAAACACAAACACGTGGCATTGTCTGCAGAGGCGGCCTGGTTTCAGCTGTGCCTTTGCTGCAGCCTCATCAGGGGACACCGCACCCGGGTCTCGAAGCCACGTGAGCACAGGCTCACAGCCCCCCATGCTGGGCTTCCGGTGCCCGGAGAACCTTCCCATTCGTCATGTGGCTACTTCCCTCCCGCACAGCCTTCACCTCTCAGATTCCACGCCGCGTCCTCGGAGAGCCCCCGCCCGCCTCCCCGGTGCCCACCCTCGGGCCTCCTGGCTTGCCGCCCACGGCGCTTTGCTCAGGCGGCATCTCATCACCTGGACGTCTGCCCGTCTCTCCTGCTCGCTGTGAGGGCGGGATCAGTATCTCTGTACTTCGCTCTCGTTCACCGCCGCCTGTCACAGAGGCATCGCACACTCCACATCGCCAGCCTTTGCTGTGGCCAGCGTCACAATGCAGAAATGACATAGCACAATCGCACGGCTAATGGGCCGGCAGAGGCAGAAAGAGCACTATCGTGTCCGTCCCGCTCCTGAGGAGAGTGCTCCCGCCCCCCGAAGTCCCCACACCACCCCCCACTTTCCAGTCGCCTCTCCCCTCTACGCCGTGCACCATCCTGTTTTGTGGAAATGCCTTTGCTGCTTATCTTTGGAGACCGAAGTCTCCCCCACACCTGCGGTTTGCGCATCGGCGACGTTCACGTAAAAGGAATCGTCCGGCATGCGTCCTTCGTGTCTGACCCGTTTCACTTAAAATTACGTC
>NW_011888949.1:33572-38927 GCF_000151845.1 Pteropus vampyrus
AATGCCTTTGCTGCTTATCTTTGGAGACCGAAGTCTCCCCCACACCTGCGGTTTGCGCATCGGCGACGTTCACGTAAAAGGAATCGTCCGGCATGTGTCCTTCGTGTCTGACCCATTTCACTTAAAATTACGTCCTGACATCCACCCAGGCTGTGCGCGCGGGTGGTTGTTTTCGTCGGCATGTGACATTTCAGGATGTGGACTGCACCGTGGTCGTAGGCAAAATAATGGCCATCTGTCAGAGATGTCCGCATCCCCGCCTCCAGGACCCGTGAGCGGGAGGGTACGTGGCGGGGGCGTCAAGGTTGCAGGTGGCGTTCGGATTGCTGACCCCGTGGTTAAGGATTTCTCCAGGGGTACAAGTCTTTCTGTTAGACCGAACTAAATGGAAACCCCAGTACTAGGCCATTCTTAATGACAAAAAGCGGCTTGAAATCTGGACCTACTACACAGATCCATTGTAGGCCAGCTGGAGTTTAGAAATACTGGAGCTTTTGGAGGAAGCTGATGCCGAAAACAGTGACCACCTCCGGGGACATTCTGCTGTGCCAACTGTCTTGGCTGGCATGCGCTTCCACTGTCACCAAGAGGCTGGAATCCAGCGCTGACGGATGACAAGTGTGGGTCCTCGAGGGTCTGTTAAGGGAATTGCTAAATTTCACTGAGTTTCCCTGGAAAAATAACCGACGGGAAAATAGACCAGTCTCTTCAAAGAAAATTACGTGTCAAATTAGCAATTCTTGAAATCGTGAACCAAGCAATTAGTTAACACGTTTACTTCATTTTCGAGTCTAGGTTGGGCCAGAATACATCCCCAAAAGTGGAGCGCGTGGCTTCACTAATGAACGCGGACGCCGTCGGAGAGGCAGGGCACAGATGGGACTCCTGGGCCGGGCAGCTTTGTGTCTTCAGAGTCTTTGTTCTCAAGGTTCAGAAACCAGCTCAAACTAGTTCAAGAAAAAGGGGAAATAAAATATTTCCTAAAGAAACAGGAGCGTCTCATTAAATCGAAGGAAAAGGCCTTAGGAGGCAAATGAAGTCAAGCACCGGACACCGGTAGGGACCCTCTGTCTCTGCCGCGTCCCTCTGCGCCTCGGTCCCTCTCAGGGGTCCTTCTCGCGCTCCGAGTCTGTGCTGTCCCCTTCCGGGTCCACGTGCCACCTGGGAGTGGGCGCCGCCCCCCTGCTCTCGACTCGTGCCTCACGATCATCGTCAAGAAGAAATTGGAATCTTTCGGTCCCGTCTCTAGAACCCTGGAGGGGACTTCTGACCCAGGTCTGGCCACCGACTTGTGGGCGAGGGGGGCGGAGAGGGAGGGACAGACACGTGGGCCCTGGCGCCGGGCGGGAGGAGGGTGGCGACACCCTTCACACCGAGGGGGTTCGCACGCCGTGCGGGAGGCTGGCAAGCCCGTCTGAAAGAACGAGCTCGCACCGTTTTGGGCTCCGCCATCCCGCGGCTGGCGGGTCTCGCCTTTGAGACTTGTCGGTGTGTGACTCCGTGTGTCCTGAGCACGCGCGGGGCTTTTCGACCCTGAGAAGTGAGGGGCCGAGCTGGCCAAAACGCGGCCCGGTCTCGGACTTGTGTCGGAATTGCCCGTGGGGCTCAGCGGGTCGGTGCAAAGGCCCCTCTATCGAAAGAGGACTTTGAGACGTCGTCGCCACATGCGGCGGCGTGAACGCTACAGACGCCAAGGAACTTTAAGTTCCTCCGTCGCCCCCGTGAGCGCGTTTCCGCCCAAAGCCGGTCCCCGGGGGCGCGGCGCAGTGTGGAAACTCCTGACGGCCATCAGGTCACGCTGCCGCCGCTCTTGGTGACACACGGGACAACGGGCCACCTCCAAAACACCATCGCGAACTAGATCCAGGTCAGACTGGGCTCCGAACGGAGGGATAACTTGGATTTTGAATTCATTTCTTCAAGGAGCTGTAAGACAGTCAAGGAAATGAAGAGGCGGAAGGAATTTGAGCTCTGACGTTGAACCTGCAGGCAAAGAAGAATGAATAAGGCGGGTTAAAGTCTATATGATTACGGTCGTCGACTCCCACGGGTTTTCTGTTGTTGGTGGTGATGTTGATTGTTTCTGTTTTTCTAGAAGGACCGATAGAGCAGGACTTAGCCTCCAAAGGCAGTTTTGCTGAGCTGCAGGCGGAGGGGTGACAGCTAGCTGTCTCAGTAAGTGGCGGAGGATGTGATTTCGAAGTGCTCTGCCATCAGGCAGGAGTATAAAGTCGTGCTGTGTGGAATAGGCAGCTGTGGGAGTTTCTGAATTCGCAGAGGAGGAGAGCGGGTCCCAGCCCAGCCCCCAGGCGGACACGGGGCGGTGGCGGAGAGCCCCTGGGGACCTGAGCGGTGGGGCAGGCATCAGACACGCGCGGAGCCGGGCGCCCGAGAGTGTGTGGCATCACGGGGACGTTGGCCGCATCTGGCACTGAGGGAGCGATGGCCTGCGGTTCATGGCTCGTCCTCGGAAGGACGGCCTGTCAGCCAACTCCGATTTCTGACGAGTGACAACCGCAGGAGTGTAGTGACGGGTGGGGTTCCGTCTCCGCCAGCAGCACCGCCTCCCGCTCCCAGGACGGTGGCCGCTGCCCCACCCCCCGGACCCCCACCTTGCAGAAACGGCTGCCCGCCCCGCCCCCAGCCCCACGGTCAGTCACAGAGTCTTTGACAGGGAGCCAGCCCTCACCTGGTCCTGAAGTTCGCCACTAACAAAAGCCACCCGGGGGTCTTAGCAGACACGGAAGAGCACTCGTGGAGGAGGGGAGCACTTTGGGGAGTGGAGAAGCCCCCCTTCTCGGACTGCCCAGTGCTCTGCCGGACGGTCACCCCCCGTCCTCCCGGCCCACGGCGGCTTCTGTCCTCGCCGCCAGCCTAGCCTGGGAAGGGCAGCGGCTGACTCCCAGGCACCCTGGAGACTGCAGACTCTCAGTCAGGTACCCGGGGCCTGCTTCCATCCCAGGAAAGGCTGCTTTCGGTCTGGGGGCCAGGTCCCCTCTTCTCGTCGTGATATCCTGGAAGCTGCTGGGTAGACGAGGACATCGAATGGCTCAGAGACGGATTATCGCGAGAGAAATCGTCGAATTCGCGTCCTCCTTCCCTCGTGCGTGGGCCATCTGGACGACCCCTCTGCCTTTAGCAGAGGGAAGTAAAATGCAACGTCGCCAGCTGTGTCCCCATCATGGCCGGCAAGGTCTGGACCTGCGCTGTCACCGTGGTCCCCTGCCCTCCTCCCGTCACCCCAATCACGCCAGCGTGTGCCGCTCCGCAGACGCCTCGGTGCTGCTGCTGCCTCAGGGAGAGGCCTGAGTGTCCTGCCTCTCGTCAGAATCGTGTCACCTCTGCCGTTCGTTACGCCTCCCGCCCCTTTGGCCGCGTGAGGCTTTGCTTACGCCGCAGAAAACAAACCGCCGTGAGATGTGTACCCAAAACGTTCAAGGCGGGTGTTCCCTGCGTGAGGGATGCATGGCTTTACCGTGGAGTCGCAGAGCTGCACCCCGGGCCACCCGACTTTGGGGACCCAACTAAAGTTAAAATCCTGATTTCCCCTCCTTAGAGCTAAGAATGGAACGTGCGGATCGTAAGGCTCGAGGGATGACAGAGAGAAGTTCCGGGACATGTGCGCGGCTCGGGCCGAGATGACCCGTGTCCGATTTAAACCTGGGGGCAGAGGGTGCGGGTGTGTGCCCCGACGTAAACGCGTGGGTGACACTGTGACCGCGGGAGGACAAGGCCGCGCGCCCTGGGGTCGTTCCGGCGCCAGCCACACAACGCAATGGCGTCTGTAATGATTAACCTAATTTGTATTTCAGCCGTACGATCCCACATAAGATATCAAGCTCCAATCGCAGATTATTAAGAGAACGGCATCCAAAACGATGAATTTTGTATTTCAAACGACACACAACCGAGGGACAGGTTTAGCCTGTTTTTTTAGTTCACTGTTTCCGTTTTGCCTGCATTAAAAATAACTGCGAGCATTATGATGTCGCTGGGGACAAGGGGACGGCCAACTGCAGATGTCACCTCCCATTACGTCTTCCAGGACTGCGGCTGTGTGTTAGTGCGACCGGGCTTGTGCTAACGCTTTGCCCTCTGCACCAGCCACCGATGGCTTTTCTGCCACGCGTGCCAACAGATAACGGTCACTTCTTACGCGGGCGCTGACGGACTCGTCGCTCAGCACGCAGCCCTGCGCGCGCGGCGTCCGGCTTTGCGCCAGGCGCTGGGAACGGGATCCCACCGAGGCACCTGTCCTTAAGGAGCCTGCAGTCCGGTGACGGCACAGGCAGTAAACACATCGTTGAGAGTGCAACGGTGTTTCGGAAAAGCGTTTTCAAAGTGTCACAGTTGTGTCCAGATGAGAGAGAAATGGACTCTGCCCGAGAAACCAGGCGAGGCGCCCCGACGTGTCAAAGGTGACCGCTGAGGGCAGCGAAGGGGTTGTCTTCAAAGCTACGAAGACAGAGAGGGACTTTGGGGACAGAGGGTGTGCAGAGCTGCGGGAGGGAGGGGGTGTGACGGGGCGACGCGCTCCAGGGAGGGAAGGACTCGGGCTTGGCCGAGGGGTCCGGGAGCGTCGGCCTGCCACGCAGCGATGTGCCAAGGGCTTCTTCCGTGAGAACAGAAGCCGAGAGCCTCCGAGGGGGCTCTGAACGCAAAGGGGAGACAGATGTAACCGCGTCCTGACCCCTGGGTGTGTCCGCTCTGTTCCAAATGGCACCGTTGACAGACTTCTCCTGTAATGTCCCCAGAATCAAACAGATGCCACCACTGCCACGCCGCCCCCCGGCACAGACCTCGGTCAGTCACCCTGGCCGCCCTCCCCTTCCCACGGTCACTCTCCTCCTGTCCATCCTCTACCTGGCAGCTCCGGGGATCGTGCTAAGGGAGGCCCCGTCCACGCACTGCCGTGCTCACTCACCTTGCTCTCGGAGGAGAAGCCAAGCCCACAGCTTGGCCTGCGGGCCCTTCCCTCTCTGGCCCCAGCTCCCGCCCCAGCTTCCTCACCCAGCGGGGTCACCTCCCTCGGGCCACCGCCCCCCTGCCTGGGCCGGGCGCTCTCAGATGCCAGCCCGTGTCTTACTCACTCAGGCTGCTACGGCACGACACGTGGCCGGGCCGCCGAGACAGCTTCTTTACTTCTCACGGTTCCCGGGGCTGCAAGGCCAAGGCCAAGGTACCGGCTGCGGTGCCTGGCGGGCGCCTTCTCCTTGGGTGGACGATGCTGCCTTCTTGCTGTTGCCTTTTCAAGATGCATGTGGATGGAGAGAGAGAGAGAGAGAGAGAGAGAGGGAGAGGGAGAGAGAGGGAGGGAGGGAGGAGGATGCAGTGCCCTGGTTACCTTTTAGAGCA
>NW_011888949.1:39841-45655 GCF_000151845.1 Pteropus vampyrus
GCTCTCGGAGGAGAAGCCAAGCCCACAGCTTGGCCTGCGGGCCCTTCCCTCTCTGGCCCCAGCTCCCGCCCCGGCTTCCTCACCCAGCGGGGTCACCTCCCTCGGGCCACCGCCCCCCTGCCTGGGCCGGGCGCTCTCAGATGCCAGCCCGTGACTTACTCACTCAGGCTGCTACGGCACGACACGTGGCCGGGCCGCCGAGACAGCTTCTTTACTTCTCACGGTTCCCGGGGCTGGAAGGCCAAGGCCAAGGTACCGGCTGCGGTGCCTGGCGGGCACCTTCTCCTTGGGTGGACGATGCTGCCTTCTTGCTGTTGCCTTTTCAAGATGCATGTGGATGGAGAGAGAGAGAGAGAGAGAGAGAGAGGGAGAGGGAGAGAGAGGGAGGGAGGGAGGAGGATGCAGTGCCCTGGTTACCTTTTAGAGCACCAGCAGCATCGTGGGGCTCCACCCTATGACTGCTTCTCACCCTCGGTGCCTCCCAAAGGCCCCACCTCCAGATACCGTCAGCCTGGGGCTTAGAGCTTCAACACATGAATTTAGGGGGGACACAGCTCAGTCCCCAGCAGGCTGACGCGCCTCCTCCCAGCTGCGTTTCGGTTTCTGTTCAGATGTCACTGACCTCCGTACAGACAGAAGCTCACAGGACCCCTCTTCCTGCTCCGCTCCTCTCAGTGGGTCTGTCTGTCTGTTACTTGTCTCCTCCTCCCTGCACTAGAAAACACGAAAGAGATGGAGAAAACATGGAAGCCGCGTGGTTTGTTGGGCTGATAACAGTGTCTTTGTTCTGTTCACTGCTACACCCAAGGTTCTCAGAACAGGGCCTGGCAGAGTAAGCGCTGGATAACCATGTGTCAGGTGGATGGACAGGTGGATGGGTGGATGGATGATGGGTGGATGGATGATGGATGGTTGGATGGATGGATGGATGGATGGATGGATGGATGATGGATGGATGGATGATGGATGGTTGGATGGATGGATGGATGGATGATAGATGGATGGGTGGATGATGGATGGACGGATGGGTAATAGATAGATGGATGATGGATAGATAGATGGATGGATGGATGATGGATGGATGGGTGGGTGGATGATGGATGCTGGATGATGGATGGCTGGATGGATGGATGATGGATGATGGATGGCTGGATGGCTGGATGATGGATGGATGGATGGATGACGGATGGATGGATGGATGACGGATGGATGGATGGATGGATGGATGGGTGGGTGGATGATGCATGGGGGATTTGTTTAGCTTTTTAGAGCAAACAATTAATTGTAAATATGCTTTTCCATTTTATTGGGACCTCCAAGGCATGCGTGCGGCACCAAACAGAACAGGAAATGTATCACCATTCTAGCCCAAAATACATAATTCTACTGAAAAGTGCGCTACCGAAGCTCAGTGTTTCGGGGATAGATTATTAGCTTCCCTCACCCTTCGTGGCAAGCAGGGCATTTCTACTCAAATTCTAAATAATTCAGCTCTGCAAGTGATGACGAGGAAGTCTGAATTTGGGGACCCAAATTAGATGTTCAGAGAAACACGTATTAACCTGCATTCAAACTGAAAAACCATATCTGTGGTCTAGTTATAACTATGTAAAAATGACATGCGTATAGAGCAGGACTAACAAGGATTGGCAAGATTAATGATTTTTTTCTCTTTAATTTGTTTCCTATTATTATTGTTACGATACCGCTGTGTAGTTAAAAAAAAAAAAATGACCTGCACTCTGAAAAATGAAATTTGGCGAATGAAATTCAGCTTCGTAAAGAATGCCTGTGGGTGAAATGAGCCTGGTTTAATAGGACACGTGTGCCCTCGAGAAACGGTGCAGAAGGTCAGCGTCGCTTCACGTAAGTGGGCCGCGCTCCCGACACCTGTTGGGGTGTCGTCTTGTGCACTCTCCCGTCCGGTAACACGTACCGAGCTGGTTTTCCGTGCGAAACCTTAGTCCAGCGAGTGTGGAGGAAGCAGCGTCGTCATCCTCGTCCCAGATCTGCCCTTTTTCATTTATCTTTTGCACCCACAGGAGCGACCGCACGGTTTCGCGTCTTTCCTTCCCGCCCTGTGGTGTCCGCAGAACTTACACTGTGTCGGGCATTTTTGAGATCATTTATTTCCACCTTTGTCCCTGGAGGACCGACCCTCCCGCCCTGCTCTCTTCCTGGTGAAGAACCCGTTCTATTGCTCGGCCAAGTTAACGGTTAGAAATCCTGAAGTTTTACGGCTGCATCATTCTGTCTCTGGTCATTCAGTTTGGCTCTACCCCTGCCTTCTGGAGCTGTACGGAAAAAGGCCTCTCTCTCTTCCACATTATAATTCAAATAGTTGAAGACTAAGTATTTGGTTTTCGCGTCTGAACACTCCCTCGAACCATACTTCATGTGACACATTTTACAAACGTCTCTTTTCGGTTATCTTTGTAGACACACTCCGTCTATCCTGATCCCTGACCACATCCAGCCTAGACCTGGACGTCATTTTGCGGGTGTGTCTGCCTCAGGGAGGGGCACACCAAGAATGCCAGAGGGACTTTTGTCACTAGGACAGTTGTTTGAGAGCGCTTTTGCGAGTAAATCCTTTACGCTACCAGCTGGTCAGGAAACTGACAGAAAGCAAAAAAAAAGTCTTAGACATTTTTGCCTTTAAACTTCCACCAGCGCTTCTAATGAGTGTGCTTAAAACAGAATTTAGAGTTCTAGTTATTCTTATTAGGCGTGAGGTTCAAAACCAGATGGCTCGTTGGAGCTGATGAAGGCAAGAACATGACCGTCACCATTCGGGATCTAGAGTGAGCTTTGGTGTTGAGGATTAAAATGTCTTGGTTCCGACGGCGATCCAGGGTTTTAATCTGATCGGTGGTGGAGAAACGTCTGCTGGGGACCGCGAGAGACTTGGTGCGCCGTGTTAGTCGTGAGAATAGGACTGTTTACGGTTTATGCCAATCACGGATTTGGTGAGAAGGGCTTCCTTTCTTTGCGAAGTGAAAAGCTGCCGAATCAGAGGGATTCTGTCACTTCTCCTGGGTATCGTGACCAGTGAGTGTCTCCCATAGAAAACCCTGGCCGGCAGGAAGTGAGATTGGCTGAGTATAATCTTTTGTCATGATTCCATGCTTATGTTTACTCTTATTTTTAACTGGTAAAAAGCCATTTATTAATAGAGAAATCGAGTCTATGGCCACACCACCCTGAATGTGCACGATCTTGTCTGATGTCGGAAGCTCAGCAGGGTCGGGCCTGGTTAGTGCTTGGATGGGAGACCACCTAGGAAGACCAGGTGCTGTAGGGGTAAAAAAAAAACAAAAAAAGAGAGAAAAAGAGAGAAATTGAATTTCCGGATGGCAAATAAGAATCCTGGTAAAAATTTCTAAACAGCTATAGAATTCTTTCTTGCCGAGGCTACAGTGGCTCTCAGAGCTTTTCTTAAATTGATAACCTAGAAAGCAAATATTAAATCCTGGGGTGGCAAATATTAACCATTTTCTATCTCGTGGCCGAGTGTCATTTTGATTTGCAGACATTTGAGACATTCCAGGAATTTAAGTCTTGGGTAAAGATATATCTACGTGCTGTGTTATCTACCTTTTGAGGCCATCTCCATTCTGTTTCATCTGACTTGGAATTCATGTGAGTTGTGATTAGGGGCTATCACGGAGAATATTCTGTAATCTATGTATCGACAGAAGTGGCAATAGTCCACTTACAGTGTGACCATATGTCTTTATTTGCCCTGCAGAGTCCCAGCGGCTCTTGTATAATGAAAAATTACAGTTATGAATATATAACTGTTATATTTCTACCTTGTTAATTATCAATATTAACTCCTTTTGTCTCTCAAAGAACCCCGGTTTGGACTATAAATTGTATAATCATCCTAATTTGAAAGGAACTGAAATTTTGGTCTCAACAACCAATATGCCTGAATTGTTTTCTAGATTCATTTAACCTTTAGCATCCTTCGGCAAGGTCTCCAGATCCACCCTCCAACCCCCGATCCCTGCTACAGTGCAAACACAATTCCCAGGGGGGCATTAAACCCTAGACTGGGGTAGGAGAGTCACCTAGGAAGACAGACCCAGGAGATCTTGACGCTCCGTATGAGGAGCTACGGAAGGAAGGAAGAGCTCACGATGCTGAGCGGTGGGCAGCGGTTCATTCAAAGTGACACATAGTAAGCGATAAATTAATGTTCGAATTTGGTGGCCTGAATAGAAGTTAACGGTGGGACGGAAAGAAAGAAGGAAGGGAGGGAGGGAGAGAGAGAGAGAGAGGCAGGAAGGAGAGAGAGAGAGAGAAAGAGAAAGAAAGGAAAGGAAGGAAGGAAGGAAGGAAGGAAGGAAGGAAGGAAGGAAGGAAGGAAGGAAGGAAGGACGGACAGACAGACGAGAGAGCAGTTAGGGCTGGAAGCCGCATGTGCCTGGGTGTGAGTCTGGGGGGTCACCGGATGGGCTGGAATGAAGAGAAGACTCTACAGTTACCCAACGCCGGAGCCTGGGTTATTGGGGAAGGACTGGACCATCAAGTTCACAAAAAAGCTTAAAACTTAACGCGATCTCAGATTCTTTCTTAAGACGAGGTTTTGCCATGGAGCGGGGAAGGCGAAAGGGTGGAGGAAAGGGTGAGTCTGGGCTTCAAGGTCGAGGCCGCTTCTCTCGCTGTTTCATGCCTCGGTTCTCGGTTTAAAGAGAATGTATTTATTCAGCTTATTTTATTTCCTTATTTCACTCACCGCGTTTCTCTTTTACGTTGTTTGTAGGAGCTGGTGGGGAGTAACCCTCCGCAGAGAAATTGGAAAGGCATAGCCATCGCGTTGCTCGTGATTCTGGTCATCTGCTCCTTGATTGTCACCTCGGTCATACTGCTGACACCAGGTATTTATACTTATTCTTGGAAAAGCAAGTCACTCTAAGGGAGAAGGATCATGATTTTGGCATGCCGTTTTTTTTTTTTAGGGAACTACCTGTTACATAATTTCTGTTTGTTGGGTTCTCATTCTCATTGTGCCGTATGGTAAAATTATGTTCTCTGCTTTCAGTGCAAAAGATCCATTTGGTATGCTTTGACCTTGTTTATGTAATCGTCGACGAGGTGGAAATGCTGGGCATCTATTAGAAATCACGATTACTTATTCACGCTCCATGAGGTTAGCGGCAGTGGTGCGCAATATAAATCTAATAAGTTTAATATATCACAGCATTCTTGGGTGTTACATCAAGGCTGAATTAAGAAAATTATTAAAATGACACATATTGCGCATGGACTAAGAATAAAGGGCTAATTAAAGACTACTGATGAAATAAAAGAAATATATATAAAAAAAAGTCAGGAACCTCTCAGAGAAAGAAAAAAAAGAAAAGTCATCAGCAAAATCCTACAGCAAAAACACATGTATACATGACCTTGGAATATTTCAAAAGTAAGTGACACGGCGCTTACAGGGGGGAGAGAGAGAGAGGGAGGGAGGGGAGGGGAGGGAGGGAGGGAGGGAGAGATCACTGGGAGAAAGTGTGTGGTAAAGCTAAGGTGCCAAGTAGGTTTAACACACTGGGGAGATAAGGAGAAAAAACCCTTTGCTTGGAAGATAACCATGGGAGTTATGACAGGAAAACCTTAGGCCACATATAAACAGTGTGCGACTACCTTATCCGTCCTTGTTGTCAGATCAGGTACCTATTTGTCTGAACAGAAACATGTTTTAGTCCTTGATAAGTAGATTGTGCCAGTATTAGACCGTAAGATGGAAAACAAGCAGTGTAAAAACATTTTTTTTTTGATAGGGACGAAAGTGCAGGCAAATTA
>NW_011888949.1:46380-49133 GCF_000151845.1 Pteropus vampyrus
AAAGTAAGTGACACGGCGCTTACAGGGGGGAGAGAGAGAGAAGGAGGGAGGGAGGGAGGAAGGGAGGGAGGGAGAGAGAGAGAGAGAGAAAGAAAGAGAGAGAGAGAGAAAGAAAGAGAGAGGGAGAGATCACTGAGAGAAAGTGTGTGGTAAAGCTAAGGTGCCAAGTAGGTTTAACACACTGGGGAGATAAGGAGGAAAAAGCCTTTGCTTGGAAGATAACCATGGGAGTTATGACAGGAAAACCTTAGGCCACATATAAACAGTGTGCGACTACCTTATCCGTTCTTGTTGTCAGATCAGGTACCTATTTGTCTGAACAGAAACATGTTTTAGTCCTCGATAAGTAGATTGTGCCAGTATTAGACCGTAAGATGGAAAACAAGCAGTGTAAAAACATTTTTTTTTTGATAGGGACGAAAGTGCAGGCAAATTATGGTGTCTGTTTAAACGATAATCACAAAAAAAAATGACAAAAAGAGTAATCTGTACCCTGAAACCCAAAGTGGATAAATATATCACAGGAAAACTATAAACCAGTATCTCCTATGAAAATAGGTGTAAAAATCTCAACAAAATGCTAGCAAACCGAATCCAGCCACATATAAAAAAAAGATTATACAGCATGACCAAGTGGGATTTATCCCAGGAAAGAAAATTCGGTTTAACATATAAAATATCAACGTAATAAACCCAGGTTAGTGGAATTAAGGAAAAAACCAACAACGCGATCATCTCAACAGGGGCAGAATAAGCGTTTCGCAAAATCCAAAATCCTTTCATGATAAAACACTCAACAAGCTAGGGAGAGGAGAAATTTCCCCAACCTGATAAAAAGCATCTGTGAAAATTCCGTAGCGAAGTTCATACTTAATGGTGAAATACCGACCACCGGTCCCCCTAAAACCAGGACTAAAACAGATGTTCACTCTCGTTCTTTCTTTCATTGGAGGTGCTAACCAAGGCAGTTAGGCAAGGGGGGAAGTGACATTCGGATGAGGAAGAAAGAAGTAAAACTATCTCACTTCACAGATGACATGATCTCGTATGTAGAATACACACGCACACGCGCGTGCGCACACACACAATCTTATTATAACTAACGGGAGTTTAGCCGTTTTGGAATATTCAACATCTTTATTCAAAAATCATTTGTATTTCTGTTCACTAGCAATGAACAACTTAGAAAGGCAATTAAGAAACGATTCCACTCCCAATGATTTTAGAAAGTATAAGATGCACAGGAATCAAAAGAAGCATAAGACTTGTCCACTGAAAACCCAACATAATGGAAAGGACTTAAAGAAGCCCCCAGGAGATGGGAAGATGCTCCGCGTTCATAGATTGGAAGATGTAGTGTAGTTAACAGGGCAATACGTGCCAAATTTTTCTAGGGATTCAACCCAAACCCTAACAAAATCCCAGCTGTTTTGATCGCAAAAATTGACAGGCCGATTCTAAAATTCATATGAAAAGTGAGAGACTTAGAACAGCCAAAAGTATCTTTAAAAAGAACAGTTAAAGGATTATACGTAGCAATTTTACTACTTACTCTAAAGCTACACTAATCTAAATATTGTACCCTCATGAGTATAAACATAAAAGATCAATGGAATAGAATGGAGAGTTCAGAAATAAACCTAGACGGCTGATGGTCAACTCATTTTTGACAAGGGTGTCGAGACCATTCAATGGGGGGATGAATGTTCTTTTCAGCAAATGTCACCGGTGCAAGCTTGCATCCACACGCAGAAAAACCGAGTCACAGTCCTGCCTCACGCCATATGTAAAAATCAGTATAAGAGCTAAAACTATCAAACTCTTGGAAGAAAATGTAGGAGTAAATTCTTATTACCTTGCATTAGGCAACTGTTTCTCAGCTATGACGTCAGAAGCACAAGCAACCGAAGAATAAAGCAGATAAACTGGGCTTCATTAGACTTAAAAACGTTTGAGCGTCTAAGGACGCTATCGAGAAAGTCAAAAGACAACCAATGTCATGGGGCCAAATATCTGCAAACCATATATATGCAGCTAAAGTCAAGAAACCAGATTATTATATAAAGTCTAGGAACTCTTACAGCTCAAAACAAAGAAACATAACTTAATTTAAAAGCAGGCAAAGAATTTGAATAACATTTTTCCAACAAAATGCAAATAAAAAGGACCATAAGCCTAAGAAAGGATGCTCAGCGTCATTAGCCATCAGGGCAATGCTAATCAAAACCACAGCGAGATGACACTCCACGCTCACTAGGATGGCTATACTTAAAAAAAAAAATCATTGGTGAGGATGTAGAAAAACCGCAACCTTTACACAGTACTAGTAGGAAGGTACAATTGTGTAACCTCTGTAGAGAGAGAACATTTTAGAGTTCCTCAGAAAGTTAAACGTAACGTTACCCAGTGATTCATTTAAACATATGACCCAGTCATTCCGCTCCCGGTATATAGTCCCCCAAACTGAAAATATGTGCTTATGCACAAATGTGGACGTGGACGTCCATACAGTGGAAAATTATTCAGCTGTGAAAGGGAACGAAATACCGATACATCCCACAACATGGATGAACTTGAAAGCGTCATGCTCAGTGAAGAGAGTTAGACACAGATGCCCACATGTGACCCAGAACGGGCGAACCCATAGCGATGGGAAGTAGGTTCGTGGTTAAGGGAGAGCGGGGGAGGGGAGCAGAGCCGCGGCTGCTAACAGGTGTGAAATTCTTTCAAGACATGACATGTGTATGGAAGTG
>NW_011888949.1:49183-49483 GCF_000151845.1 Pteropus vampyrus
CCGAGCGGAAAATCTGGATTCGACGCCGGAATCCCAGTGGGAGGCTCTGGGGAGGGTTGATGGAGACAGACGCTGCTCTCGCCCTGTGGCTGTGCCGCCGACGATGTACCTCAGCGCCGGGCGGCCGCGGCACGTTAGAAACGCGTGGAGAAGAGGCCGGGCCCATCTCGGGCCTCGGAGCCTGCGTCCCTGACCCGCGCTGCCATGCACAGGGCGGTTCTACGCGAGCAAACGACGATGGACGGCTCGAGTCTGTGCCCGTCCGGCACTCGCTGGGAACCTGGAAGCCACGGTGTTTCC
>NW_011888949.1:50365-51731 GCF_000151845.1 Pteropus vampyrus
TTGTAAAAAAAAGGAAAAGTCGGAGGCACCGGAAACATCTGGAGTCAGGATTCGGCGCCGTGCATGTGCCCGAGCGGAAAATCTGGATTCGACGCCGGAATCCCAGTGGGAGGCTCTGGGGAGGGTTGATGGAGACAGACGCTGCTCTCGCCCTGTGGCTGTGCTGCCGACGATGTACCTCAGCGCCGGGCGGCCGCGGCACGTTAGAAACGCGTGGGCAGAAGGCCGGGCCCGTCTCGGGCCTCGGAGCCTGCGTCCCTGACCCGCGCTGCCGTGCACAGGGCGGTTCTACGCGAGCAAACGACGATGGACGGCTCGAGTCTGTGCCCGTCCGGCACTCGCTGGGAACCTGGAAGCCACGGTGTTTCCAGGAGTTGGCAGACGGTCATGTCACCAACATCGACGGCCCTGGCCATCGTCATTCCCAAGTGGGACGGAATGGCCGCCTGGAGCCGCGTCCGCAGCAGCGGTCCAGGGCGATGAGGCTGGGTGGGAAGGGCCTGGACCGAGTGGCCGCGGGCCACGTCCAGGCCACGCGGGGAGCGTCCCCCTGTCGTCCAGCTGTCCGGGGAAGCTGGCAACCCCCGTTCTCTCCGGCACGGCTGCCGACCCGGCCAGCGTGTCCCGTTTGGTCCTGGTGCAGTAGGAGCCGTCATGGCAGCGGCCCCCACGGTACACAGAGCACACGGCCACTGTCACCATCACCTCGGAACGCCGGAGGCCGGTTTTCAGGGACTGGACAGTGGCCCAGAGGTGACCTTGGGTGGCGGGGCTCTGGAGACCCCCGGATTCCAGAAACGGCGTGGGGAGCGGACTCGTTCCGTGCCCCCGCCGCGGTGTGAGTGTGGCTCTCCATGCCCCCTTCTCCAGGCCGTCAGACGGGCCCGCTGCCGCGCCCTCCGTCACAGGCGTCCTGTGGCCACTGTCCCAGTGCAGCGGTGGCTTTGGCACTCAGGACTCCGCTGGGCAGAGGACGGCGTCGAGTCTCAGCTGCCACGAGCTGCAGCCCTTCGTCCAGCTCCCCTCACGCGGGGAGGCCTCACGCCCACCAGCCCGCCCGTCGCGGACCACACGGGCATGCCCCCTGGGGTGCCGAGGGCACCGAGCAGAGTGTGGGGCGAGGCGTGACGGGGGGACGCGTGCTTGGGGTCCACTTAAAAAGAGAGCCATCCACAAGGAGGATTTTACAGCCGCGTGGCGAGTAAGCAAAAGTAAGCCCCGTCGTGGACAGGGCTTGGGTGCGGCCTGCTGAGTCGTTGACCTCCAGACTGAGCACAAGCAGGACAGGAGTGGCCAGCGGTGACTCTCGAAGGTGCAGCGTCCTCGTGAGACTCACACCTGGACGTACCTGCGTGGTCGCGGGGGC
>NW_011888949.1:52324-52846 GCF_000151845.1 Pteropus vampyrus
CCCGTTTGGTCCTGGTGCAGTAGGAGCCGTCATGGCAGCGGCCCCCACGGTACACAGAGCACATGGCCACTGTCACTGTCACCTCGGAACGCCGGAAGCCGGTTTTCAGGGACTGGACAGTGGCCCAGAGGTGACCTCGGGCGGCGGGGCTCTGGAGACCCCCGGATTCCAGAAGCGGCGTGGGAAGCGGACTCGTTCCGTGCCCCCGCCGCGGTGTGAGTGTGGCTCTCCATGCCCCCTTCTCCGGGCCGTCAGACGGGCCCACTGCCGCGCCCTCCGTCACAGGTGTCCTGTGGCCACTGTCCCCGTGCAGCGGTGGCTTTGGCACTCAGGACTCCGCCGGGCAGTGGACAGCGTTGAGTCTCAGCTGCCACGAGCTGCAGCCCTTCGTCCAGCTCCCCTCATGCGGGGAGGCCTCGCGCCCACGAGCCCGCCCGTCGCGGACCACACGGGCACGCCCCCTGGGGGGCCGAGGGCACCGAGCAGAGTGCGGGGCGAGGCGTGACGGGGGGACGCGTGCTT
>NW_011888949.1:52896-53481 GCF_000151845.1 Pteropus vampyrus
GATGAGCCTAAGAAAGGATGCTCAGCGTCATTAGCCATCAGGGCAATGCTAATCAAAACCACAGCGAGATGACACTCCACGCTCACTAGGATGGCTATATTTTAAAAACAAATCATTGGTGAGGATGTAAAAAAACCGCAACCTTTACACAGTACTAGTAGGAAGGTACAATTGTGTAACCTCTGTAGAGAAAGAACATTTTAGAGTTCCTCAGAAAGTTAAACGTGACGTTACCCAGGGATTCATTTAAACATATGACCCAGTCATTCCGCTCCCGGTATATAGTCCCCCAAACTGAAAATATGTGCTTATGCATAAATGCGGACATGGACGTCCATACAGTGGAAAATTATTCAGCTGTGAAAGGGAACGAAATTCCGGTACATCCCACAACATGGATGAAACTTGAAAGCATCATGCTCAGTGAAGAAAGTTAGACACAGACGCCCACATGTGACCCAGAACGTGCGAACTCATAGCGATGGGAAGCAGGTTCGTGGTTAAGGGAGAGCGGGGGAGGGGAGCAGAGCCGCGGCTGCTAACAGGTGTGAAATTCTTTCAAGACATGACATGTGTATGGAAGTG
>NW_011888949.1:54464-55783 GCF_000151845.1 Pteropus vampyrus
TTTTTAAAATAGACATTATTGTTTGGAGCAGTTTTAGATTCACAGCAAAATAGGGGGGAAGGCACAGGTTTCCCCCAAGCCCCCCAGCCCCATGCACAGCCTCCCCGCCCATGCACACCCCCGCCAGGGGGTACATTGTTGGCAATGGACAAACCTACAGGGACACGCCATCTCCACCCAACGTCCATAGGTTACATGAGGGCTCACTTTTGGCGTTGTGCAGTCTGTGGGTTTGGACAAACATATAATGACACGTAACCATCATTATAGTGTCACGTAGAGTAGTTCCACTGCCCTAAACGTCCCCTGCGCTCCACCTAACCCTTCCTTCTCCCCAGGACCCCTGGTGACCGCTGACCTCGTCACCACCTCCACAGTGCTGCCTTCTCCAGAACGTCGTCTGGTTGGAATCACGCAGCGTGCGGCCTTTCCAGATGGGCTTCTGTCGCTCGGGAACACGCACTCAAGGCTCTTCTGTGTCTTTTCGTGGCTTGATGGCTCATTTCTTTGGGGACTGGAGTGTCTGGAGTGTTGATCCACTCACCGACTGGAGGACAGATATCTCGGTGGCTTCCAGGCTTTGGCAGTGATGAATAAAGCTGCCCTAAACATGTGCGTGCAGGTTTTCATGCAGACATAAATGTTCGGCTCTTTGGGGTAAACCAAGGAGCGCGGTTGCTGGATCGTGTGATACGAGTGTGTTTAGTTTTGCAAGGAAACATCGAGCTCTCTTCGGAGCGGCCGCGCCCTGCCGCGTCCCTAGCAGTGAGCGAGTTCCGTGGCTTCATGTCCTCGCCAGCGTTTACTGCCGTCACTGTTGGGATTTTGGCAGAGTGAGATCGCTTCATCTTAAGTTTATCTTTTTAAAATTCCGGAGCAAATGATTTTTGAAACATTGATTAGCTATTAGCATACATCATAAAGATATATGCAGTATTATATTGTTCGACGAGTCTTCAGGCCCAGAAAGCAGAAGGAGCCAGCACCCCAGAAGCCTCCCTCCGGAGGGACTTCCTCATCGCTAGTGTCTCCAAAGGTCACCTGACTTCCCGCCTCGTGAGACAGTCTGCGTGCTTCTGTGCTCTTATATTTACATTAGGAATGGAATCACACAGCACGTGTATTTTCAAGCCTGGTTCTTCTGTTCAACATGACGTTTGTGACATGCGTTGTTGTGTTTTAGATTTTATTGTCGCCAAATCTTTAGTCTACGATGGGTCATCACAGCATGAGATCTCACAGAATCCCCATGAAAACTGCGAAGTAGTTTTAGAAGGGATTTAACAGCTTTCGGGCCTACCTTATAGCTCCTCAGTCTT
>NW_011888949.1:56603-57984 GCF_000151845.1 Pteropus vampyrus
CGTGGCTTCATGTCCTCGCCAGCGTTTACTGCCGTCACTGTTGGGATTTTGGCAGAGTGAGATCGCTTCATCTTAAGTTTATCTTTTTAAAATTCCGGAGCAAACGATTTTTGAAACATTGATTAGCTATTAGCATGCATCATAAAGATATATGCAGTATTATATTGTTCGGCGAGTCTTCAGGCCCAGAAAGCAGAAGGAGCCAGCACCCCAGAAGCCTCCCTCCGGAGGGACTTCCTCATCGCGAGTGTCTCCAGGGGTCACCTGACTTCCCGCCTCGTGAGACAGTCTGCGTGCTGTTGTGCTTTATATTTACATTAGGAATGGAATCACACAGCACGTGTATTTTCAAGCCTGGCTCTTCTGTTCAACATGACGTTTGTGACATGCGTTGTTGTGTTTTAGATTTTACTGTCGCCAAATCTTTAATCTACGATGGGTCATCGCAGCATGAGATCTCACAGAATCCCCATGAAAACTGCGAAGTAGTTTTAGAAGGGATTTAACAGCTTTCGGGCCTACCTTATAGCTCCTCAGTCTTGTAGGAATAGATGGTTTTCCCATTTCTTCTAGGCGGTTTTCCTGTTCTCCTTCCTCCTTAAACTCAGCCCTCAAATCCAGCCTTGTCATAGCCCGTCTGTTATCAGGGACTGTGACGCGCGACCCACCAGGATGCTCGGCTTACTTGCTGGTCCCTGATACTGCTCATTGGCCCTTCAGCATCTGTGGTTGTGTTTCTAGATTCCTTTGTGTCTGTTCACACTCACCTGCCAGCTGACTTACTGAGGCGATGGTGTCGCCTCTGGTCATGAAACACATTCCTCTCTGCTGCTGCTGCTTCTGTTGCTTTTTATTATTGTTTCTCACTAAAGTTAATCCGTTAAGGCTGGTGGAGACTGAGTGCTATAAAGGGTTCGTGTGGGTAGTGTTTATTGCGACAGCCCAGAACATGGCAGGGGGCGTGTTGCAGTCAGGACCAGAAGCATCTGTGAAGGCTTCGTGGGAGATGAGGAATTAGATACTTCAGAAGACAGACCCAGGAATGGGAGAAGGGTACCACCCGTGAGGGAAGGTCGGCAGGGGCCGTAAAGCCTGGAGCTGTCACCGGGCAGGGGGTGGCTGGCCTGGAGGCCGCGGGGGGCATCGTGAGTGTCAGGAGTCACGGCTGAAGGGCGGGGTGGCAGCACATTGGGAACGTGTGGGACGCCAGGTGCTGGACTCGAGATTCTACGCTAATGTACTCTGACCGTTATGTCGTAGCTGCTTCTAGAATCCGATAGAACTGTAAGTCATCTTATCATCGAAGGGGGAAGGGGCACATGTGCACTCATCAGAATGACCTACCAGAATCAGGCTAACCTTTCACGAAGTTCATGGACCC
>NW_011888949.1:58950-59288 GCF_000151845.1 Pteropus vampyrus
AAGCATCTGTGAAGGCTTCGTGGGAGATGAGGAATTAGATACTTCAGAAGACAGACCCAGGAATGGGAGAAGGGTACCACCCGTGAGGGAAGGTCAGCAGGGGCCGTAAAGCCTGGAGCTGTCACCGGGCAGGGGGTGGCCGGCCTGGAGGCCGCGGGGGGCATCGTGAGTGTCAGGAGTTACGGCTGAAGGGCGGGGTGGCAGCACATTGGGAACGTGTGGGACGCCAGGTGCTGGACTCGCGATTCTACGCTAATGTACTCTGACCGTTATGTCGTAGCTGCTTCTAGAATCCGATAGAACTGTAAGTCATCTTATCATCGAAGGGGGAAGGGGCA
>NW_011888949.1:60390-61961 GCF_000151845.1 Pteropus vampyrus
TCATCATCATTCTAAGGAAATGTGGTAAAACGGGGCTGCTCCTTCACGAGAAACGGGTCCTCCCCGCATCATCGTTTCTCCACGGAGATGTGATGTGTTGCTAAGCAACGACAGGGCAGGGAGAGACCCTGCTGAGCTCCCCCGCCCCTCCCCCTTCACTCCCCATCATGCTCCTCTGGCTCGCACTCCCTGCTAGCTAGAGGGGCCAGCGGGCGCTGAGTGGGTCCTTCTAGAACGCTGCCAAGTCATGGAAACAGTGCGGCCCGGTGCACAGAAGCAGACGCATTCATTTTCCTCTTGAACTGTAATCCGGGTGGAATCTGCTTTTCTCATCTGGGTGGGTTTTTAAAAAAAAAAAAAAACAACAAAACAGAATTGGAGGCAAAAGGAAGTAGGTCCCTGATGCATCTTTCGGTCCGGGACAGAATCCATTTCGTCCGGGGGGGTCAGAAATGGTTTTGGGGTGCAGCGACAGTAGGAAAGGTGCAGACGCCTGCTCGCCCGTCCTCTGCAGGCTTCGCTCGGCCCTGACGTCACCTGGTCATGGCGCCTCTCCTGCTTTCTCTGTGAACGTTGTTTGCATTTGGTTTGCGCCTCGGTGGGATGCACTTGAAAAGCAATCGTCAGGTCAGAGGACCTTTCGGTGGCATATGCTGGACGTCTGGTTCGAATCCCGGCTTTTGTAATAAGTGAGGCCCAGAGAGGTTAAGTGACAATTCCGAGGTCACAGAGCCAGTCGGCGGCACAGCCGTCTCCCTCCAGACTGCGCAGTTAATGCTCCTCCCGCCACGGTTTCGGGGAGTGACACGGTGTCACCATGTGTTCTTGCTGTCACACCGTTTCTGAAATGCTCCTTGTGCTTCGGAAGCTCCAGACTCAACTCGCGATGACTCTCCGCCCTCCGGCTCTCACTAGGCAAGGGCTTCTCCGTGGTCCAGTTCCATAGTTTTCGTATTAACTGCTGATCTTGGACGGGCTGATTTAAAAATGAAAGAAGTCGATGATGGGTCTCCAGGGGAGCAGCTTCTGTAAAGGGAACGGGAGGAAGGAGACAGCGTCTTGTGAATTCCAGGCACACGGGGATCCACACAGGCGGAGCCAAGGGCTCTCGCGTTTGACTAAGGGAGTGGTTCTCCCTTTTGGCTTGAAGGACACTTGGCATCCGCTCCCCGTTTGTCTTCCCACCACGTGGGCAGGCGGCGGGCGCCACAGCGTGCTCTGGGCCTGGCCTTGGGAACAAAAGGTGATTACTCGCTTCGTAAGGACCGCAGAATAGAGTTCTGGGGACCAAGCGATAAGCCACCAGCGGTACCCCTGACGCAAAGTGCACGGGGGAGAAACATGATTATCTCGTTCTCCAGAGACGGCGTTTCGGAAATGGCGTGCGAATTCCGTCTTAAGGGCTGACTGGGAGTTTACTAACGAGAGGGCAGACAACGGAGCCCTGGAAACATGTGAGCCCAAAGTGTCGGTCTGCGCTGAGCCCCGCTGGGAGAGCCAGGGGGTGGTCGAGAGATGATAAGGACAGGAGAAGAGACGAGAAGAGAGGGAGGGAGAGAAAAAGGAAGGGA
>NW_011888949.1:62331-64121 GCF_000151845.1 Pteropus vampyrus
TGCTTTCTCTGTGAACGTTGTTTGCATTTGGTTTGCGCCTCGGTGGGATGCACTTGAAAAGCAATCGTCAGGTCAGAGGACCTTTCGGTGGCATACGCCGGACGTCTGGGTCGAATCCCGGCTTTTGTAATAAGTGAGGCCCAGAGAGGTTAAGTGACAATTCCGAGGTCACAGAGCTAGTCAGCGGCACAGCCGTCTCCCTCCAGACTGCGCAGTTAATGCTCCTCCCGCCACGGTTTCAGGGAGTGACACGGTGTCACCATGTGTTCTTGCTGTCACACCGTTTCTGAAATGCTCCTTGTGCTTCAGAAGCTCCCAGACTCAACTCGCGATGACTCTCCGCCCTCCGGCTCTCACTAGGCAATGGCTTCTCCGTGGTCCCGTTCCATAGTTTTCGTATTAACTGCTGATCTTGGACGGGCTGATTTAAAAATGAAAGAAGTCGATGATGGGCCTCCAGGGGAGCAGCTTCTGTAAAGGGAACGGGAGGAAGGAGACAGCGTCTTGTGAATTCCAGGCACACGGGGATCCACACAGGCGGAGCCAAGGGCTCTTGCGTTTGACTAAGGGAGTGGTTCTCCCTTTTGGCTTGAAGGACACTTGGCATCTGCTCCCCGTTTGTCTTCCCACCACGTGGGCAGGCGGCGGGCACCACAGCGTGCTCTGGGCCTGGCCTTGGGAACGAAAGGTGATTACTCTCTTCATAAGGACCGCAGAATAGAGTTCTGGGGACCAAGCGATAAGCCACCAACGGTACCCCTGACACAAAGTGCACAGGGAAGAAACACGATTATCTCGTTCTCTGGAGACGGCGTTTCGGAAATGGCGTGCGAATTCCGTCTTAGGGGCTGACTGGGAGTTTACTAACGAGAGGGCAGAGAACAGAGCCCTGGAAACATGTGAGCCCGAAGTGTCAGTCTGCGCTGAGCCCCCTGGGAGAGCCAGGGGGTGGTCGAGAGATGATAAGGACAGGAAAAGAGACGAGAAGAGAGGGAGGGAGAGAAAAAGGAAGGAAAGAAGGAAGGAAGGGAGGGAGGGATGAAGGGAGGGAGGGAGGGAGGGAGGAAAAAAACTGGCAGAGAGGCAGAATCTAGGTATAAAACAAGGGACAGAGATGAGGAACACTAAACCAGAGCTGCAGGGTTCAGAGCAGGTCAGGGGAGGCCCCAGAAAGCACCACGAAGTGGTCAAATAAGACAGCCGTGTGTTTTTATCCGGGTGCCACAGTTGCACACTTGGCCTCGATCAGCATTCTATATGCAAAAAAAAAAAAAAAGTGTAAGGGGAGATCCAGGGGCGCAGGGCACACGAGTGTGTGCAGGGACCTGTGCGGGTACTGACCTCAGGGGTGTGCATCTCACGAGCTCACCTGCCACGGCGAGCGCGGCTGTCCGGAGGCGTGCTGGCCGTCTGGCCAGAGGAAGCGAGGCGGCAGGCAAGTCCTTACAGGCACGAAGAGAGAGTTAATAGAAGCACTTGAGCGGGGGCCTTGCGCCCGGCGGAAAATGCCCGGCCTGCCTGCTCTGGCGGGTCGAATGTGTCCATCGGCGCGGCCTGCGGTTCCGAATGAACCCGCCTTTGCTGGTCAGGCATTTCCGCAGGGGGAGCCTTCCCGCGCCAAGGCACACGTCGATGGCGAAGTAACCGGTGTCAGGTCTGCTGAGAGGGGGCGCCATCCAGAGAGCGGGGCGCAGGGGTCCCCCACACTCCTCCTCGCTGCCTCTCTGCTCCTCGCGTACCCATTTCCACCCCGGTCCTTCTTCTGCGTCTCGCTCGCTGAAGACGTGAGC
>NW_011888949.1:65401-67644 GCF_000151845.1 Pteropus vampyrus
GGTCCCCCACACTCCTCCTCGCTGCCTCTCTGCTCCTCGCGTACCCATTTCCACCCCGGTCCTTCTTCTGCGTCTCGCTCGCTGAAGACGTGAGCGCTCAGATAGTGAGCGCAGTAACGTTGCAGCGATTCACTGAGACTTGGTCATTGATGTTTACAAATACCACGAAGAATTCACTCGTCTCTTACACCGCACGTGTAAATGTGAGGATCCGGGCAACGATTACTACACACGCCTCAGGTTATTGATGGATGTGGAGCCGGGGCGCGATCAGAACGTGCGTTCCTTGAATTCCTGTTTATTGGGGGCCTGCAATGCAGCGGGCGGGCTGCTGGGCCCAGGCAAGCGATGGGACTGTCCGCGGACCGTTTCTTAGTGGTGGACTTGGGGGCCACTGCTAGTGCCACCTCCTCCTCCTCCTCCTCCTCTTCATCGTCACCGTCGTCGTCACCATCATCATCATCATCACCACCATCACCATCATCACCATCATCACCACCGTCATCGTCACCATCACCACCATCTTTATTGTGTGATTATCTACTGGAGGGTTCCCATGTCGTAACCTCTAGTTTACATACATTAAATCGTTTAATTCTCATGACCTCATCATTCCCATTTTACGGATGAGGATCTGAGGCTTGGGGGTACTGAGTGACCTGATCGATATTGCACAGTCAGCAATTAGCAAAGCTTAGACGTGATCCGAGGTCCCTCTGAGTCTTATAGACTGTGCTACGTTGGGTAGAACCCAGGTCTCCCGTCTCTAAGCAGTTTCTTGCATGACCTCACCAGCTACACTGAGGGTTTTAGCCAAGACTGTAGGTGCGAATGTTTAAAGATTATCGCCATCCCTTAAATTCTCTGTTCTAACAGCCCTTATTCCCGTTATGCCTGTGTCAAACTAACAAAATACCCAAGTTTTGACAAAAGTCTGATTTCCCATGGAGAAAGTGACTTGCTTTTTCTTTCTTTCTTTCTTTCTTTCTTTCTTTCTTTCTTTCTTTCTTTCTTTCTTTCTTTCTTTCTTTTTTTTTGGGGGGGGCACCTTAAGCACTAAAGTTAACGAATGCATCTTGGGTTTAACATTGGAGTTAATAGTCTAGAACTCATACACTTTGTCAGGAGGAAATGTGTTGGAGTTAAATTTCTCCTCACCCCTTTTTAAACGGGAGACTTAATTTTTTAAATCTACCGCTCCTGGAAGTGATCGACACGGCAGCCTTCAAACTCGCGAGCGTCCTGAGGGCCCCCGGGCATCCTGAGGGCCCCTGGGCGCCCGTCGCACGCTCGCTGCACCCACCGGGGCAAGTCCCGTGCGGTCTGTGCAGCGGGTGGGACCGACGCCATCGGAAGGCTGGCCCTCGACGTCCTGTCACAGAGGCAGAGCCACACGCTGCACACGATTTCAAACGTCCTGCCCTCTCTTCAACCCCCGAACCTTCTCCCCATCCTTCTTCTCAGCTGACCCTGCGGCGAGAAAGTCTCGGAACCCTCCCCTCGCCCCATCCGCTTAGCCGCCAGCGTGCGCCCCTCCTGCCGTAACCACAGATGCCCCGACCGCGCCGAGTCGCGGGCGAGCTCGCTTCGCTTTCTCGAGGAGTCCTGGCGGCGCCTTCCTTCTGTCAGTGCTCCCGCGTCGTCTCTGTGCGAGGTCACCCCATCGTCTGATTTCTCGCAGCGAACCCCACGCGCAGCCCGCCGGGATCCACGCGCCCCGCCCGCCGCTGCCCGAGTTCACCGCTCCCCTGGGCAGCTCGGCATCGCCGTCCCTCCGCGATGTCCACGCTCCCTCCTCCCATTCCCTCTGACCCCGCTCCAGGTAGGCGTCCGGCCCCAGGGCCCCCAGAAACTCCTTTAGCCAAGGTCGCCAGTAAACTCCAGCTTACCAAAGTCCACGGTCACTTCCCAAGTGACCCATCAGCAGCGCCGGACACAGCCGAGCCCTCGCTCCACCTGGATAAACGTCCTCACTGACCTGTGGGTTCGCACGGCGTCTTGTCTTGTGTCCAGCCCACGGGCGGCACCTTCTCGGACCCAGTGCTGGTTCCCCCTCTCCTCCCTGACTTTGGCGTGGGCGGGCCCAGGCTCAGTCTCCGATTCCCCCCCGTTTAATGTGCACCCCTGCCTCTCATGACTTTAAATGCCCTCCGTCTGCCGATGACCCCTAACTCTACCCGGCATGACCGGACCTCTCTCCTGAGGCCCTCGGGCATCCCACAGGCCATGCAGCCTTGACCCGA
>NW_011888949.1:68029-71651 GCF_000151845.1 Pteropus vampyrus
ACTTAAGTTTTTAAATCTACCGCTCCTGGAAGTGATCGACACGCAGCCTTCAAACTCGCGAGCGTCCTGAGGGCCCCCGGGCGCCCGTCGCACGCTCGCTGCACCCACCGGGGCAAGTCCCGTGCGGTCTGTGCAGCGGGCGGGACCGACGCCATCGGAAGGCTGGCCCTCGACGTCCTGTCACAGAGGCAGAGCCACACGCTGCACACGATTTCAAATGTCCTGCCCCCTCCCCAACCCCCGAACCTTCTCCCCATCCTTCTCCTCAGCTGACCCTGCGGCGAGAAAGCCTCGGAACCCTCCCCTCGCCCCATCTGCTTAGCCGCCAGCGTGCGCCCCTCCTGCCGTAACCACAGATGCCCCGACCGCGCCGAGTCGCGGGCGAGCTCGCTTCGCTTTCTCGAGGAGTCCTGGCGGCGCCTTCCTTCTGTCAGTGCTCCCGCGTCATCTCTGTGCGAGGTCACCCCATCGTCTGATTTCTCGCAGCGAACCCCACGCGCAGCCCGCCGGGATCCACGTGCCCCGCCCGCCGCTGCCCGAGTTCGCAGCTCCCCTGGGCAGCTCGGCATCGCCGTCCCTCCGCGGTGTCCACGCTCCCTCCTCCCATTCCCTCTGACCCCGCTCCAGGTAGGCGTCCGGCCCCAGGGCCCCCAGAAACTCCTTTAGCCAAGGTTGCCAGTAAACTCCAGCTTACCGAAGTCCACGGTCACTTCCCAAGTGACCCATCAGCAGCACCGGACACAGCCGAGCCCTCGCTCCACCTGGATAAACGTCCTCACTGACCTGTGGGTTCGCACGGCGTCTTGTCTTGTGTCCAGCCCACGGGCAGCACCTTCTCGGACCCAGTGCTGGTTCCCCCTCTCCTCCCTGACTTTGGTGTGTGCGGGCCCAGGCTCGGTGTCCGATTCCCCCCCGTTTAATGTGCACCCCTGCCTCTCATGACTTTAAATGCCCTCCGTCTGCCGATGACCCCTAACTCTACCCGGCATGACCGGACCTCTCTCCTGAGGCCCTCGGGCATCCCACAGGCCATGCAGCCTTGACCCGACGCCTCCGAATCCGAATTCGTGGTCCATCCTCCTCCCCAGAAACAAAAGCAGCAATGACAAAGCGCCTGCCCTGTGCGGTTGAGGGGAAAGCCATTTTTCTGGCAGAATAGGGTCAAAGCTTTGAGTCACCCCTCGCTCGTCCTCCTGAACCCCTTCTCGAATCCGTCAGGAGCGCCCGCTGGCCCCGTCTCTAGGGTGCCCGCAGCCCACCGTGGCCCCAGTCAGACGTTCAGACATGCTGGCGGCGGTCCACTCAGAAGGACCCAGGGCTGGGGACAGGCTGACAGGCAGGACTCCCGAGGCCCCTCCGATAATGACTCTGGTGCAAGGAGAAGGCATCGCTTTTACGTGGCTGGAGCGGAGTTTTTATGTTTCCGATTTTTAGGCGTCTGAGCTCCTCAGACCTCTTACTTCTTCTCACTATCTATCGGTGAGTTTCTTCCTTTTCAAACTGTTCCATCAATTTTTTTACTGTTTTTTGTTTTTTAGTTTTTAGTTTTTCAGTTACAGTCGACGTACAATATTATGTTAGTTTCAGGTGTACAACGTAGTGATCAGGCGTCCATATGCCTTACGAAGAGATCACCCTATAAATCTAGTCCCCACCCGGCCCCGCGCGTAGTCATGACGACGTCATGGGCCGTGTTCCCCGGGCCGTACTGCGCATCCTTGTGACTGTTTTGTACCCGCCAACCTTTTCGCCCCTCCCCCACACGCACTTCTCCCCTGGCGACCGTCGGCGTGTTCCCTGTGTCTGAGCCTGTTTCTCCGCTCGTGTACTTTGTTTTTCGGATCCCACGCGTAAGTGGAAGCAGGTGGCATTTGTCTTTCTCTGACTTATCTCACCCACCTAGCGAAATGGCCTCGAGGTCCGTTCGCGTCGTTGGAATGTCAGAGTCCGTTCTTTTTCTGTGCTGAGTAATATTTCGTGGCATATGGTTTCGCGCCTACACCCCCAGCTCAGACGCTCTTCTGAGCTCCCCACTTGGACAGCAGGTGCGTGTGTGTGCGTGTGACTATTTAACGCGCTCGCTAGGATGTCTCGGCGGCACGTCGGAGTCGCACGTCTCGTCCAGTGTGTCGCTCACGCCTGTCCCCGGCTCCCCCGGCTCCCCCGGCCCCGCGGTGAGGCCCGGCCTGGCGGGAGCTTGGGCTCGCCGCTCCCATCTCCAGCCTCGTCCTCCAGCGTCTCTACGTTTCTATTGCCCTGAGCCAGCTCGAAAGTCTGACAGCTTCGAAAGCCACCTCCGTGCTTCCTTAGAGTGGCTCTCCCTTCTGCTCCCCGTTCACTTGTCACCTCTCCTCACTGTCACCCCTACGAACTGCCCTCTTCCTTTCGACTCTGTCTAATTCCCGCCCCCGAGCAGGCTCTTCTGCACGGCCCTCGTCTCTCCCGGGCTCACCCGTGTGCCACCGACATTAAGTAGAACTGTTCATTCAACGTCTGTCGTTCCCTCCACACGGGTAGGACTCACGTCTGCTTGTTCCCGTGGTGTCCCCTGCACGAAGCAAAGTACCTGGCATGTGGCATCTGTCGCCGCTTCTTAAGCTCATTCTCACTGGCACCCAAACACCGAGTTTTAGGACGAGGAAAGGTGGGGCGTGCGACTTTACGTAGAACGGGTGTGTCTCCTCCGACGGGTGAGCTGAAGCAGAGGCCTGACTGTGAGGGTGCCGCAGCTCCGCTCTCGGAGGGAAAGGCGTTCCGGGCAGCATGGAACAGCCACCGCGAAGGCCTCGGAGCCGGAGCCCGCTCGGCAGATGCACGAGCATCGTCGGGCCGGGGGAGGGGAGCAGAGGACGGGGCCAGAGCGGGAAGTGGGAAGCGGGACCCGGTCACGCAGGTTCTTGGAGGATGGGTGCGGGTAGAACGTAGGGCTGGACCTGTCGGAACCGAGGGCTTTGGAAGGGTGGCATGGCAGGGTGAATGGTGAGGCTCGTGTACCGTATCAAATATTGCCTTTATCTACGTATTACATATTTATCATAGTAAAGTAGAGAACAGGCTCGAACAAAACTTGAAAAGATAATAAAAATGACCTGTAACTCTGCGCACTGGAGACGACCACCATTAACTGTTTAGACGTGGGGTGAGCGGAGTGTTTTAAGTGGGGAAAAGCTTATAACGTCGCTCATAAAGGCACTAACATGTGACTCGATATGTATTTCCAGTCTCATTCCGTAAACGTGCCTTAATTTGGTGAGTCTTCAGATTCCGAACGTTTAGGCAGTGAGTGGAAACAAGGTGACAGATACAAGAGCCACCGCGACTGATCACTGAACCAACCGTGCTGGCCGAGCGGAAGGCGGGGGCGGGGAAAGCCACTCAGGGATGACGTGCAGGTTTTCAGCCTGGATAACGAGCACGGAGACTCCGCTGACAGAGGGTCAGTTCTGTGACTAGACAACGAGCCCAGAGTAGAAGCTTGATAAACGGTAACGAAGCAGAAATGCTCCTTAGGTCTTGGAAACTGGCGTGAAGGTGGCGAGAGGTCAGAGGCAGTGGGACAGTGGTGGGAAGCGTGCGTCACTGGGGAGCTGCTCACGCTGTCCCAGGAGCAAGGAGAGGCGGG
>NW_011888949.1:71701-72510 GCF_000151845.1 Pteropus vampyrus
GTAAACGTGCCTTAATTTGGTGAGTCTTCAGATTCCGAACGTTTAGGCAGTGAGTGGAAACAAGGTGACAGATACAAGAGCCACCGCGACTGATCCGAGCAGAAGGCGGGGGCGGGGAAGGCCACTCAGGGATGACGTGCAGGTTTTCAGCCTGGATAACGAGCACGGAGACTCCGCTGACAGAGGGTCAGTTCTGTGACTAGACAATGAGCCCAGAGTAGAAGCTTGATAAACGGTAACGAAGCAGAAATGCTCCTTAGGTCTTGGAAACTGGCGCGAAGGTAGGCGAGAGGTCAGAGGCAGTGGGACAGTGGTGGGAAGCGTGCGTCACTGGGGAGCTGCTCACGCTGTCCCAGGAGCAAGGAGAGGCGGGTCCTGGGGGCCGAGGAGACCCCCAGCCATGCCCATGAAGAGACCCCCAGCCATGCCCATCCACGACAGCCGGGAGAAAGCGCCTTAGGGGGGGACTCGTGCTCTGTGGTGCGTGGGGGACACGTCAGCACGGGGGTTCCCCAGCCAGGACATGTTTCTGCAAGTCGCTTGGACGTTCTGGCTCACATTGGGGCTTCAGGTTTCCCCCCACAGACCACGTTAGATGGCAAACACCCCCTCACTGCTCCTGGTTCCCTTGGACTGTAATGGGGCCAGGGTAACTCTAGAAACGGTGTTGCGTCAGCGATGGCCGGGTCCCCACGCCCCCCTCACTCACTTGGTGACGGCAGGTACCACCTCCCCTGTATCTGCACCTGTCACTCTGCATGGGCGGTCTGATGCCACCGCTCCTGATGACACCCCTGGGTGACAGACAC
>NW_011888949.1:72560-76302 GCF_000151845.1 Pteropus vampyrus
GGCGAGAGGTCAGAGGCAGTGGGACAGTGGTGGGAAGCGTGCGTCACTGGGGAGCTGCTCACGCTGTCCCAGGAGCAAGGAGAGGCGGGTCCTGGGGGCCGAGGAGACCCCCAGCCATGCCCATGAAGAGACCCCCAGCCATGCCCATCCACGACAGCCGGGAGAAAGCGCCTTGGGGGGGGACTCGTGCTCTGTGGTGCGTGGGGGACACGTCAGCACGGGGGTTCCCCAGCCGGGCATGTTTCTGCATGTCGCTTGGACATTCTGGCTCACGTTGGGGCTTCAGGTTTCCCCCCACAGACCACTTTAGATGGCAAACACCCCCTCACCGCTCCTGGTTCGCTGGGACTGTAATGGGGCCAGGGTAACTCTAGAAACGGTGTCGCGTCAGCGATGGCCGGGTCCCCACGCCCCCCTCACTCACTTGGCGACGGCAGGTACCACCTCCCCTGTATCTGCACCTGTCACTCTGCATGGGCGGTCTGATGCCACCGCTCCTGATGACACCCCTGGGTGACAGACACTCTCAATAGACATATTTGCTTTTGTGAATTCGCTTCTTACAAAGCCGGCCCACACCCGGCCCTGGGTATGGTCTGACGAGCCCCACGCACTGTGCTCTGAGCGAGCCGAGGCCACCTGCACCCTTCAGGGTACCCGCCGTCCCTCCCAGGACCTCGGGGTGCAGGTGGCCGGGCCGGTGGGCCGTCCGCTGGCTCCGGGCGGGGCTCGGCCTCACCGCCGCTCGCTGGGCCTCCCGGTGGCGTGTGCGGCGTCGGGGAAGAACCTCCGCGGTGAGTGTGCTTACGCTCCCTCCCGTGCATCCTCCACTCGCGAGCAGCGAGCCTCCTGCGTCCCTAGAGCGCAGCGCTCGAGAGACTGCACGTTGAAGAACGTCGCTTCCTCTGAATGTAGGAGAGCGGCGCTGGCTGCTTGACCCGGGGAAGCTCGCGTTTTGGAGGCGGAGCGGGAGGGAGGGAGTGCGCAGGGCCCCAACGTCTGTGTTGCTTCGTCTTCTCTTTCGTTATTCTGGAAAGCGAAGCGGACTTTCGATGAAGCCCGAGGGGGTAGGTGGAGGGGGCATGCGAGCCTGACATGGTTCGGGTTATTTCTGCTGCTGCGCGAAGGCCACAGGTTTCCATCAAAACCGTTAAGTGTTGGAATCGCGGAGAGTGAGAAAGTCCCCTGCAGGTCACAGGTGCGGCCAGTACCAGATGGCCACAGTGACTGCAGTGGACAGCCAGGGAGGACAGGTTTCGAAGAGGGGCAGGGTCCTGCCGCGGCTCCACGAGGGTCGGGGGGAATCGACATAACCGTGTGCGGTCGCTCCGTGGACCTCAGGGGCCGCAGAGGCTTCGCTGTGCCGTACTCGAGGCCTTCGGAGTGGAATGGAATCACCGCACGCGCCCGTGGCAGCCGCCGCCGGATTCCCTTGCGTTGTGGTTTTCAAGCCCCCCCCCACCCCCCCAGGAGGAGAGAAGCCCCACTGTCTGGCATCAGGAAGCCGATTATTTCTCGTGCTACTTTAAGGCCACGAAAGCCACCCACGCGATCTGCCATTCGCTCAGACCGAGACCTTTCCACAGCCGCCCGGCGCGTGGTCCTGTCTCAGCCTCGACGCACCGTCCACACTTCGGTGTCTGAGCTACAACAGCCGTCACGCTCGCCGGGAGCGAGGGCCATTCCGCTCGGTTTGTCTGCGCTACGAGGGGACGGGCTTTGTCTCCCTTCCGGGTCGAGGGCAGCAGGCACGTGTGGACGCGTGTGCGCACGCACGCGTGGAGTTTGCTTTCTGGAGAGGGGGGCGTGAGTGAGATGCCCATGTCGTCTTTCCTCCCCAGTGAGGTTGACACTTTGCAGGACGTTGTTGGGTCGTCCTGGGACTTTTCCTGAGGAATCCCGCACATCCTCGCCTCCTCCCGTTTTCCTGCTCAGTGGGGCAGACGAGCGGGGTGGCCTGGAGGGGCCATCGAAGTGCGGCAGGCGACCCGCCACCAACACCGCCTGGAACGTCAAGAACACTGTCCCCCCCGCCACCCCCCGACTGCGACTCACCGATCTGTTTTATTCTCAGCCGTGTCACGGGAGCCTGTGACATTCCACGAGTCCCATTTGATTGCCGCTGCTGAGCCCAAGGGCACGGTCCCTCTGTGTGCTCTTTCTGGAACATTCTTTTTAAAGCAGGCTGGGCCGTTCCGTCCATTAAACTCTGCACCCTTGATCGTGGCGACCCTCGCCGAGCACCGACATTCTCATTTATTATTTCAATTAAATTATGCCGCCAAGCCTTTAACCACACCAGCCTCTACAAGAGGCTAATTAATTATCATCGACATTTTTGCGAACATTGATCACCTTCTTAATTAATAAGAAATGAATCACTTGATCTCTTCCGCATTGAGGATAATCCCCCGTGACCCATGAATCCTCTACCCACAGAGCGTCTCATTTGTATTCGGGTACTTGTTTACATCTCTTTCTTGCCCTTGACAGCAAGCCTCTTAGGGCCGTGAGTACGCCGTGGTGACGATTCTATTTCGCTCATAATCCAGAGTGTCTGGCACGTGAAAAGGTCTCCATAAGTATTAACCGGATGAATGAGTGGCTCAGAGGTTAGACGGAGTGAGGGTTCTTGGAAAGAACTTGGTAACTGAGTTTTCAATCCATCGAAGGATAACCGGGTGTTTTATTTGTCATCACTCTTAGTGTTTTAAGAAATGACACGTACGTTCCTAATGACTAATTTGTATCCCATCCTATTTTCCTGCTTTGGTAGGGACAATCTACTAGATGGTGAAGGCAGCCGTGACCCTAGATTTGTTCACACGCACAGGGTTTTACTCGCTGTTTACGGGTGATATGCAAAACGTACCAGACACTGCCCTAAATTCTTTCCACGCACTGCTTCAGTTAATCACGGGATGACGGACACGGGATGTCATCTCCACGTGGCCCAAACATCTACAAAGCTTCCCGATGCACGGGCTCAGCCAGAAGCGTAGAGCGAACCCTCGGAAAGTCAGGCGACCTTTTCGGTGTTTCGGTGACAGGTCCTAGTCTGTTCCGGCCCCCCCGCCCCCGTCCCGTGCTCCGTCATGTTGCCTGTCACATTGGTCCCCTCCCATCTCCACTGTGCTCCCTGCGTGGACACAGCCGCTGCCCAAATGCCCGACAGGGAGCTGCGGAATGACGGACTCTCCCGAAGGGCTGAGAGGGGGCGGGGGGAGAGCCGTGAGGCAGCCCAGGCGACACGACGTGGGAACGGACGCCCCCTCTTCTGAAAGCCCTGGGCAGAAAGTCCCTCGCTGGCTGCCCCTTTCCTGGTGCTCACAAGCCCGGCCCCAACCCACGTGGCCTGCGTCCTGCTCTCGCTGCAGGCGCAGACCGTTCCAACTCGTCCCCACTGTCACCGACAGGGGCGGGGCTCAGGCCGAGGGCTGTGGGGGGGACTCGGAGCTGCCATCGCACGTCACGTGACGAGCCGTTTCCAGGGCCTTCCGCGCGTCCTGCGCCCTCTGCAAGCCCGGCGCCTTCTGGATCGCGTCTCTGTTCCGGCGGCGGGCGGCGGGCGGCGGGCGGCTCACGCGCGTGTCTCTCCCTGTGTCTTACGGGAGCGGAAACGAGTGTTCACAGACATCTGCCGCATCCGCGTTCCTGCCGCTGGTAGATTCTGTCCCCCGGGTCCTGGTCCCCTCCGTCACCCCGGCTCTCTGCACAGGTGGGGCCCTCGTACGATCCCCCC
>NW_011888949.1:77772-84272 GCF_000151845.1 Pteropus vampyrus
GTCTGTCCGTTTCAGACTTTCTTCTCGACGACTCCTCGCGTTGAAGTGGGTCTTCACTGAGCTCCCCACGCCGAGGCCGCCTGTTTCTGCTGAGGCCAGACTGGTGGGTTTCTTCCAACTCAGCGTGGGGCGAAGGTCCCCAGAGAGCGACGTTAAAGGGAGAAGCGAACGGCAAGGGGGATGGGAGCCGCCCGCTCCCCGCCGAGGCCACGGCCGCGTCCTTCCTCCTGAAGCCCTTCTCAGCCTTTCTTCCTGATCACCCAAGCCGCAGGGGGCAGGCCCAGGGCCGTCACCCCCAAACCGCAGGGGGCAGGCCCAGGGCCATCACCCCCAAACCGCAGGGGGCAGGCCCAGGGCCGTCACCGCATGCCTGAGAGGAAGCGGCGTGACCAAGGCCAGGGCCGCTGTCCACTGTCACCCCCGGGCAAACCCAGTGCCTCTCTCTCCCTCCCCTTCACCTTCCCTTGGCCGCCAGAGCCTCGAATTTGCCCAGAATCAGCCCTGGGCAGACGTTAGAAGAAGCACGGGACCCCCTGCGCCTTCCCTCACCCCCCTCCCAGCCGACACCTGCCCCCCATGGCTCCGGGAGCGATCGGACCGAGAAGCCGGGCCACGCCGTCCTTTTCATGCGGGAGCGCGGACGTTAAGCTGGCACGCGGCCTGGGACCGTTCGGCGTTGACTCCGGCACCCGGCAGCGTCCGGGCTGACCCGGGGTGCTCTGGGCTCCCACGCGGGCTGCGACAGGCTCCCTCTCTCCGCTCGCTCGCGACCTTCGCGGTCTCTCACCCGTGGGACTCTGCGGGACTTGCCTTCCGGGTCGGAGCTCAGTCTCCTTAAGAGGTTTACCTCCGGCCTCGGTAGCTCCAGGATTCCACCCCGGCCCCAAACAGGACTCCGTCCCCGTGGACCGAGCCCCAGCCGACAGCATCAGGGGAAGCGGCTCCCCGGAAGAGTCTTACCTTCACTGCGCAGGTATCAAGCATCGCGAGACGCCTGGCACTCCGCGGCGCTGGAGGATCGGGGGTCACGCAGAGGAACCAGGCGTGGCTGGTGCCTTGTGTGTGGGACATAAGGTGTGCTGGGTACGGTAGCTTCTAAAGCGTCGGTTTATTTTTCCTTGCTTGATTGTGCCAGGTGGGGGGGCTGAACCCCCATACCTAGTGCAGCGCCGAGGAAGTGCTCGTCGAGCTAGTCGAGGGCACGCACAGGTGAGCACACCAGTCAGTGCTCAAAAGGGCTGGGGACAGAGCGATGCGGACAGCAGGCAGCCGTGTCCGATCCCAGGGGACAGTGAATGGCATCCAGAGTGTGTGTCGACTTCACAGGGACATCGGAGGCGTGCCGGCCCTCCGTGCAGAGGCCGTTTCAAGGGGCTCCTCCTTCCGGCCTGCACCCCGACTCTCCCGGCCCTCAAGCGCGTCCTCGTCTTCCTGCCCCCCGCCCCCGCCGCTGCCTCCCCTGGCTGTCCAGCGCCCCCACTGCTGCGTGTACCCTCGCTCACGTGATGCTCACCATGGTCCTTGGTGGTGGCTGCTGGCCCCGTTTCACGTGAGAGGAAGCCGAGGCCGAGTGAGGCAGTGGGTCACTGGAGGCGCACGGCCGGTATCATGGCCGAGGAAACGTGACTTCAGGTTTGTCTCCGTCCGAAGCCTCCGGAGCGGACTCTCCATCACGCGACAAGGAGGTACCTTTCACCGCGGGGGACATCCGCCCGCCCAGCCCCTTCCCGTGCCACGCGTGGCTTCATTCTGTAGATGCTCGGTCAGGGGCCGAGACTCGTTTGAGACCAGCCCAGAAGGAAGACGTGGCCTGGCGTTGGAAAGGGCCTGTCGCCTGCCGGCCGAGCCCCGGGCTCCTGTCTCTGCCTCCTCAGTCAAAGCCCACGCTCCCCATTTGCAGGTGGACCTGAGACTCACTCAGGGGACCACACGTTTCATGTCACCAGGTTCGGGGAGCAGCCAGGGAGTCAGCGCAGAGTTCACGTGGGACTTTTCAGAAAATCCATCCTCCCCAAGGCCGGGGACCCCCAGCACCGCTGCAGGAGCCAGGTCTGGGGTGGAGCTGGGTCCTGCTGAGGTTCCACTTCGGTCTGTTTTCTGTCCCCACGGTGATCTGGGGTCAAGCCTGACTTCGGTGCCTGACTTACAGGCACAAAACGATGACACAAAGCTGGTTCTCGGCTCTGCCCGTGGTGTCCTCTGCAAGCACAGGCCTGTGACTTTCCAGGGTTCAGTGAACTGGGGGCCCGCAGGGAGCTTCCCCCATTGAAAGTCCCTCAAGAAGCTTTATTCAACGTAGCACGAAACGGTTGAGGCCTGATGGCCCATCAGTTCACTCAAAGACGCAGAAGACAGGGCTGAAGTATTGGATTTGTTTTGCTCTGAGTGGAACGCTTTGTCTTTGGAACACCTAGGGACACTAAAGAGTTGTGATGACGACCATCTCACATCCGTGGAAACACAATTTAGGGACACGGCATCTCACGGGTGTCAAGGGAGCGAGGTTCCCGGGTCGTGCGTTGACGCCGCGCTCTCGGCCTTCTTGAAGTGCATGGCGATTTTTTAATTTTTAAGAGAACTCGGGGGCAGGGGGGGTCTCCCTTCCGGAAGTGGCCGTGGGCGGACCGTGATTGACAAGCTTCCGTGTGTAGACACACACAGGGGCGGTTCCACGTGCGGGCGAGATCGTCGGGGACCTGTGAACACCGCCCGATTGTGTGAGTGCTTCCGGCGGGTGTGGGGCGGCTGGCTGCTCCCCGGGGCCGTGGGGAGTGGGGTGAGCCGGCTCCGGGGCCACCCGACAGAGCGCCCACATTCGTAAGTGGGGACGGGGGGCCCGGTGAGGCTGATTCATCCGTTCGTCCCTCAGGCCTCGCGGTGCCCAGCCCGCTGATCGGCCCGCCGTCCGCCTCCTCCGAATTCATCCATCTCACTCGTGCAATAACTGAGAAAAGGGATAAAGAAAAGTGGGTGACAGCCCTCGCCCACAGGCACTTGCGGGTTTGGGGGGCACAGAGGTAAGTGGCGTTAGGAGCCACGAGGCCTCCCCCGGGACTCGGAGCGGGAACAGAGGGGGGCAGGTCCCCGCCGCGGGCTCGGGGATCGTGCCGAAGGGGACGTTGGAACCAACTGAGACTTAGTCGAGTAGAAAGTTTGGGGGTGTCGGGGAGTAGGGCTTGTTGTCACCAGGGCAGGGGAGAGGTCCGCGGCCCGTCCGGGAAGTGATCCGGACGTTGGTGCGTCATAAGCTGGGGACACTGGGGAGGCCCAAGTGCGGGTTGGGGTCGGGCCGTGAGGACCCCTCCAAGCAGAGGCCCGTGTGAGCCCCGAGTGGTGAGACCGGCCCCGTTTCACGTCCCGGACGACGTGCGGCTGGGGGAAGGACGTGGCCGTGTCCTCATGAATCGCTTTCCTCGTACGAAGCCCTTTGTGGGGCGCGGCGGGGTCAGGGGGAGGCGGCTCCCTTTACAAGCTCGGAACCCAGCGGGGGTGGCGAGTCACACGGCACAGCTGAGTGTGGCCTGGACACGGAAGCGGGAGCGGAGAGACCGTCCCCAAGACCCATGCGGCCGGCGGGACAGCTACGGGGACCCTGGGGCCACACTCTGCAGGCCGCTGTCAACGCACAGGAAGCAAACGCCTGCCACCACCGCCGTGACCCCGCGGTCACTCCTGACAGGGGACCGGGCAGAGCCCTACATTTTCGTAAGGAAGACTCTCTTGAGATTTGGGAACTTTGTAGATATTACACATCTTAATTTTTAATCGTTTGCCCGTGATGTGTTTATAAGATATTTTTCTCTCGTGCATAAACACTTGGAAAACTTAATTTATTTCAGGAAAAATACTAAGGTAAGTGGACCTCTTAAATGCATTAAACATAATCCCTTCTCTGAGGATCCGAGCCTGCAAATCTCCTGTCTGGAAGGAACGGATTAGTTTTTGAAAAGCGGCATGGAGCTGTGATGAACGTTAACGCTAGGAGAATTCTTTTAATGTAATTAACTTGACCCAAAAGGGCGACGGCGGAGGTGGGGAGTTAAGGTTTTTACCGAATGAGAACATCCCAGACAGGTCGATACGTTTATCTCGTCATTTTCAGCATTTTTACTGAGGGGCGATTCCTCGGCGGGGGGTGATTCCTTAGTGGGGGGTGCTTCTCGGGCAGGGGTGATTCTCCAGCAGGGGGTGATTCTCCGGTGGGGGGCGATTCTCCAGCGGGCGAGGGTGTCCCCCGAGTGCTGAGAACAATCTGCACACACGGACGGTCCTAGTGGACAATCACGCCGGCCGAGACGCCTGGCAGCAATGGGGTCTGTGACTCGCCGTCGTGACCTCTGGAGGGCGACTCGAACGCAAACAGGGACGAGCCCATTTAGACCCTGTCCGTCACTGTCACCGGCCGTGCTTCAAGCTGAGAAAATGAGCCTGACCCCCGCTCCTACAGTAACTCCAAAGCGCAGGCCAGACGGCCAGTTACGGGGCCACCTCGGTGTCACTTCAGAATTTATAAATGTACACCTGACACCCAATTGTCTTTAAGCGCCCAGAGCAGGTCACCCCGCCGATTATAGATAAAGAATTTTGGACATGATTTTATTTTTTTAGCCTGTATTACATTTGAAGAAAACAAAAGTTATTCCCCACCTTCGAGGGAGTCGCCTCCTAGCTCATTCATTCATTCACTCATTCACTCATTCAGCGTCGTGCGGAGGACCTACGAGGTGCCAGGCACCTGTCCTCGGTCGCCCATCCACCTGGAGCACCTTCCGGTTTGGACCGTCTTCTGAGAGGTCTCAGCCCGGAGCTGAGGCCACAGGGGGCGGAGGGCGGCGGTTTCACCCTCAGAAGCAGGGGTGGGGGCGGGGCGGGCGGGCGCAGACCGTCACCCCGAGGGATGGACACGCCGAAGAGAGCGTGCGACACTCTCCCTTTTCTTAAGAGGGATCTACATTTTCCGCGCGTGCTCGGGAAGGTTCCGGGCGAGAATAAGCAAAGCGTCAGCCGTACTTTGCTCCCGGGATTCCGATCGTGCCCGCTCGCCTCCCCCCTCTCATCTCCCTTGCGCCCCCGCTATGTGATCCCCGAACGCTGGACCCCGCTTCTTACCCCGTGCGGGAAGCCGCCAAACGCGTCCAGCAGTCACCACGGCTTCCTATCAGCGGCCGGTGAGTGGGGACAGCCGTGTCTCGTGGTTGTGGAGAGGGCGGGACCCAGTCTGGAGGGGACTCAAGGTCAGAGACACGGGGACGCAGGACAGGGACACGGAGCCGCATCGGGGCCGGACGTGGTCCACACAGTACGGGGAACGTCGGGACCGGCGGAGACGCACATGGGATTGGGGGGGGACGGGGTGTCGAGGAGAACAGAGCGCATCGCCTGGACCGACGTCCACTGACGGCAGCGGAAACCCGGACTCGTGGCTCAACCGGCTGAGAAATGAATTTTCCTCGCACGCGAGACGCCGGAGAGAGACAGTCTACGGCTCGCGTTCCTGCCTAAGAAACGGTGTCCCCGGGAGCCTGGCATCTTCTCGCACAGGGCTCCTCGGCCCCGGCACTGCGGGCGTTTGGGCTGGGCGTTCCGTCCTGTGGGGACTGCCCCGGGCACCGCACCCCTGGCCTCCGCCCGCTCCGTGCCCATGGCACCCCACCACCCGTACCGCGAAAACCACAAACGTCTGCAGACGTCCTGTGTCCCTGAGGCGCAAAATCAGCCCAGCCGGTCAAGAACCACTGTTCCACAGCATGCGGCCTTGACCTGCAGATGCTTTACCAAAAAAAAAAGGCACGTGGCGAAGTTTGATGGACAGCGGCGGCTGCTTGCGGAGACTGCGTGGCTTCTGCTCCGCCCCTCCCGGTGGGACAGCAGGGTGCAGAAGGGTGTTCCGGAGAGCGCACCTGCGTGACACCTGTCCCGCGCTGCCCCGTGCTCTGGGGTGGCCAGCCGTGGTGGCCAGCGCGGGGCGCTCTGACTGTGGAAGGCCCCACATGGGGTCGGAGGACTTCCGATCGTGTTTTGGGGTGCCCCAGGTCATCCGAGCATGATCCAGCCTGTGTGTGAGGACCGCACGTCTGCAGCCGGAAGAGAGAAGGACGGCGAGCGAGCGAGGCCCAGGCCCATGTGACATCGCCATCGGTCTTTGAAAGCCGAGCGTCACTAGGGCCTCAGTGCTCGGAACCAGGAACCCCGAACTCATCTGAAGCTCCATCTGGCCCGCGCAGCGCCGCTGTCGCCGTGGGGTGTCCCTCGGGTGCCGTTCTGGATCCTCCGAACACCCATTTTCTTCTCTGATGGGGGAGGCCGAGAACCGGTGAGCTGAAGGAACCTCCCTCCCCACACGAGGCCCTCGTTCGTCGTAGTGTCTCCTCGGCCGAGCGGGCAGAGTCGCAGGCCTGTCCTCTCGTGCGTGTGGCCTCGTGCCTGTCTGCTCACCTGGCAGGTATTTGCTGAGCGCCTGGTCCAGGCCAGGCCAGGAGAGGAGCGTGGGTTCCACCCCC
>NW_011888949.1:84607-86427 GCF_000151845.1 Pteropus vampyrus
CGTCCACTGACGGCAGCGGAAACCCGGACTCGTGGCTCAACCGGCTGAGAAATGAATTTTCCTCGCACGCGAGACGCCGGAGAGAGACAGTCTACAGCTCGCGTTCCTGCCAAAGAAACGGTGTCCCCGGGAGCCTGGCATCTTCTCGCACAGGGCTCCTCGGCCCCGGCACTGCGGGCGTTTGGGCCGGGCGTTCCGTCCTGTGGGGACCGCCCCGGGCACCGCACCCCTGGCCTCCGCCCGCTCCGTGCCCATGGCACCCCACCACCCGTACCGCGAAAACCACAAACGTCTGCAGACGTTGTCCTGTGTCCCTGAGGCGCAAAATCAGCCCAGCCGGTCAAGAACCACTGTTCCACAGCATGTGGCCTTGACCTGCAGATGCTTTACCAAAAAAAAAAAAGGCACGTGGCGACGTTTGATGGACAGCGGCGGCTGCTTGCGGAGACTGCGTGGCTTCTGCTCCGCCCCTCCCGGTGGGACAGCAGGGTGCAGAAGGGTGTTCCGGAGAGCGCACCTGCGTGACACCTGTCCCGCGCTGCCCCGTGCTCCGGGGTGGCCAGCCGTGGTGGCCAGCGCGGGGCGCTCTGACTGTGGAAGACCCCACATGGGGTCGGAGGACTTCCGATCGTGTTTTGGGGTGCCCCAGGTCGTCCGAGCATGGGCCCCGCGTGACCCAGCCTGTGTGTGAGGACCGCACGTCTGCAGCCGGAAGAGAGAAGGACGGCGAGCGAGCGAGGCCCAGGCCCGTGTGACATCGCCATCGGTCTTTGAAAGCCGAGCGTCACTAGGGCCTCAGTGCTCGGAACCAGGAACCCCGAGCTCATCCGAAGCTCCGTCTGGCCCGCGCAGCACCGCTGTCGCCGTGGGGTGTCCCTCGGGTGCCATTCTGGATCCTCCGAACACCCATTTTCTTCTCTGATGGGGGAGGCCGAGAACCAGTGAGCTGAAGGAACCTCCCTCCCCACACGAGGCCCTCGTTCGTCGTAGTGTCTCCTTGGCCGAGCGGGCAGAGTCGCAGGCCTGTCCTCTCGTGCGTGTGGCCTCGTGCCTGTCTGCTCACCTGGCAGGTATTTGCTGAGCGCCTGGTCCAGGCCAGGCCAGGCGAGGAGCGTGGGTTCCACCCCCGGGCCTCGGAGTCCTCGGGTGACCATTCGGGGCACGGCGGGACCACTTGTCGAGAGTGCTGTGTCAACACGGCCTCGGCTGTCTGCCAGAGTGACAGTCAGGAACACGATCCCGCTCTGGAATCTGGTGTGACGTGACCCTTCGACTTCGGCTGAAAGCATCTGTCGCCCCCAACAGCCAAAACTCCCCAGTAAAGGAGCGTTTCGGGAAAACCGTGAGATTAACGGCCACGTCGTTGAAGATCGGAATCACGCGCTTTGTGAAGACCCTCCAAACGCGTCGTGACGAGGTTCCACAAACAGGCGGTCCCCCCGTGAGGCTTTCGGACGTGTCCGTCAACACGCCCAGTTTACATGCCAGCCCCCAGGGGACTAACCCGATGCTCCTGACTGACGACTCGATAGCATGAACAACAATATACTAATTCTCGCGAATTCTCTCTGCTTTGCCAACATCGACGAACTCGACCTCCATTCACTATTACCCTTAGCGTTAAAAGCCTCAGTACGAAGCAGAGGATTTTGTGACACAGTGCCCTCCAGTGGCTCAGGATGCACATGACACTCACGGCAATGGGGCTATTTTTAGTCTCGCTTAGGGAACTGATTGCAAGCCAGTGTTTAAAGAGATTGATGCTTCCGCTGCCCATGTGTATATTGTGTATATGTAGCGAATAAGCCTAGAGACAGATG
>NW_011888949.1:87122-96951 GCF_000151845.1 Pteropus vampyrus
GGACCACTTGTCGAGAGTGCTGTGTCAACACGGCCTCGGCCGTCTGCCAGAGTGACGGTCAGGAACACGATCCCGCTCTGGAATCTGGTGTGACGTGACCCTTCGACTTCGGCTGAAAGCATCCGTCGCCCCCAACAGCCAAAACTCCCCAGTAAAGGAGCGTTTCGGGAAAACCGTGAGATTAACAGCCACGTCGTTGAAGATCGGAATCACGCGCTTTGTGAAGACCCTCCAAACGCGTCGTGATGAGGTTCCACAAACGGGTGGTCCCCCCGTGAAGCTTTCAGACGTGTCCGTCAACACGCCCAGTTTACATGCCAGTCCCCAGGGGACTAACCCGATGCTCCTGACTGACGGCTCGATAGTATGAACAACAATATACTAATTCTCACGAATTCTCCCTGCTTGCCAACATCCACGAACTCGACCTCCACTCACTATTACCCTTAGCGTTAAAAGCCTCAGTACGAAGCAGAGGATTTTGTGACACAGTGCCCTCCAGTGGCTCAGGATGCACATGACACTCATGGCAATGGGGCTATTTTTAGTCTCGCTTAGGGAACTGATTGCAAGCCAGTGTTTAAAGAGATTGATGCTTCCGCTGCCCATGTGTATATTGTGTATATGTAGCGAATAAGCCTAGAGACAGATGCGATCTGGCTTGTTAGCCAGCTTTGTGCCTGAGCGCTGACCTGTTAATTCACTTATCATTAATATATAATGTTACCTTGAGTGTAAATTTAGCTGCCTCTCATTTATAACAGCGTTAGCCAGGTGACATATGATCATTTGGGCAAGAGCCGTGCTTTCTGCCAAAGCCAAGAGCCTCGATAATTATTTTTTTAATGTATTTAGGTGTGATACAGAAGAGATACGAGTCCAGGAATAGATTAAGTCGCAGGATCAACTCATGGGACCTAATTTCTATGAAATATTACCCTTGTCTAATCTGTCTTTTTTCTTTTTGGCCCAAGAGATCATTACAGCTCAAAAGCTCAATACCATATTTCTGAAAATGGAAATTAAATATCGCCTCTAAAAATAGCCTTTCTTAACTAAAAGCAGCCAAATTTATCTTTAAAATTTTAGGTAGCTTTTGGTTAAAAAGACAAAACGGTAAATGGAAAATAACCAATATCAATTTTTGTTGTTTTTTTTTTTTGCTTCGGAACTATTAAGATTAGATGAGGTGTGGACCCTCGCAGTCCGTGGGCTTAAACCCCGCGTGGTGCGTTGCCGGGGACACAGGACACGCGAGGCTGGGACCCGGCACTCGCCGTCGCCGTGCCGGAGGAGGTTTTTGTAGTCGGGAGACGAAGGGCCGTCGGGATTTGGGGAATGAAGAAACGCCATCCCGGTTCGTCGCCGCCGAGTCAGGACCCGCGGCCTCCGTCTCGCCGCCAGGAACGTGGGCTTCGCGCTGTGTTCTGAGTCTCCGCGTCTGAAAAGGCTCAGCACTGGCTCCGTGGAGGCCTCGGCTCAGGTCCCCACCTCGTCACCATGCGACGCCGGGATGGCGTATTTATCGCTGCTCGCCGGCCAGCACCGACACGTGGGCGGTGACGAATCTGCACCTAATAACGAGGCCCTGCCTCTTCACCTGATGTCCCCTTACGCGGCAGGGTCCCGTCCGGCTCCTCCCATCACGCCCAGTGGCCAGGCCTCCACACGCCCCTCTCGCTGTGACACCCCTTGTGTCTGGCGGCCTTGACGGGAGTCAGTGTCGGGTGTTCCCAGGAATCCTGGTCAGGTCTCTTGGGGCGTGTCCTTAAGTGGCAGTTTTCTGTTGCCCGTCATCGTTAGACCAGAGCCACAGGGTCTGGGAGGAAGGCCACGGGAGCGAAGCACCCGTCTCGTCACGTCGTGCAGGGCACATGCTGCCCACGTGGCTTGTGGCTCTTGGTGTCACCCGTGACCACCCGGCTGAGGCGGCGTTCGTCAAGCGTCTCTACCAAGTTTCTCTCTCCCCCTCTTTCCACTCTGTGCTTTTGGGACGGAAGTCACTACACGCGGCCCACCTGCAGGAGGCGGTGGTCAGCTTCCACCTGCTCGGAGCAGAGCATCTGCAGAAATCACGTAGAAGCCTTCTGTGGGCAGCTCTGTCTATTCTCCACCATGTATTCATTGACGAATCATTTTTCATATCGATAGGAACGCATCAATACTAATTTTACATATTGCGCTATAATCCAGTACTCCTGTTTTTCTCCCTCGAATGTTCTGGCTCTGTCCGCCGGGCTCTCTCTCTCAGCTCTCCTGCACCACGAGCCGCCGTCGCGTGGCGTGGGGTCTTCCCCTCGCTCCTTCCCTTCTCTCTCTCTCTCTCTCCCTCTTTCTTCCTCCCTCCCTCCCCCCCTTCCTTTCTTTCTTCCTTTCTTTTTTTCTTATACTACAGGATGCTACAAGCCTATCTATTTTCCCTTTCCCAGCCTTAAAATTAGCCGTTTCTCCCAGGAGCCCTGGTTCCTTCTATTGAATACTGTATCAGGAACCAAATCTGTCCTGGCCGACACCGGGACATTGCCCCTTCTAGGCCGTCCTCACGGCTGACAGAATGAAGACAGATCTGTGTGTGTGTGTGTGAGAGCACGTATCTCTATGCCCACCCATCTCCGTCTGTATCTGTGTTAAGCTAAACACAAATGACTTCACCTTCATGTCTCAACACGGAACCCCCTAGCTGTCACATGTCCCATACGTGTGTGTGCGTTCCCCTCGCTCCTGCGTGTGTGTATGTATAATAGCGGCATTAGCGATAATAGTCAAAATGCAGAAACAACCACGTGTTCATCAACACGAGATGGATAAACCACACGCGGTGCACACACACAATGGCCTGACACGCTCGACAGCTTGGATGAATCCTCACAGTATTGGGAAAAGTGAAATAAACCCAACAGTCAAGGACAAATACTGAATTACGCTGCCTGAGTTCCTGTGGCCAACCAACCTTGTCTGTTCACGATACATTCCACGTTGCCGTGCTGTGTGATTCTCTTCCGGTTTCTGGAACGCGTTTGCTAATATTTTGTGGAGGATTTTTGTATCTATATTCGTAAGTTATATTGGCCTCTAGTCTTCTCGTGACATCTTGGCTTTTTTTAATCAGCGTTCATACTGGCCTCATAGAATGAGCTGAAAAGGCTTCTCTTCTCTTGTATTTTCCTGCCATTATTTCTTCAAATATTATCTCTGCCCTTCTCTCTCTCACTGCTCCTTCCAGACCCACCCCCTCCCCCCCGGGCATGTCGATACACCTGATGGCACGCGGTCCCTGAAAGTCTGTTAGTTTTCCTTCATGCTTTCGTTTCTTTCTTTCTTCCCCCCGGGCCATCTCAATCGTCATCACGTTCACTGCTTCTTTCCTCTGCCAGATCCGGCATCGTTTTCATCCCCCTCTAGTGAACTTCCCAGTTTAGTTACGGTACTTTCAACTCCACGATTTGGATTCGGTGCATTTTAAATAATTTTCATCTCTTTATCGGTCTTTTCTGTTGGGACAGACATAGTTCTCATGACTTTTCGTTCTTTAGACATGGTGCTTTTTAGTTCTTTAAACATATTTAGAATAGCTAGCGTATGGCTTTTTTTCTGATAGGTCAAATGTCTGAACTTGTCAGGAATAGTTCTATTAACTGCTATTTTTTTCTGCATGGGGGTCAGACTGTCCTGTTTCTTTGTGTGTCTCGTGATTCTTGTTAAATTCTGGATATTTTAAGTACTATAGTGTGGCATCTCTGGAAATCAGGCTTCCCTTCTTTCCAGGTCTTGCTGCTGTTTATTATGGTTGTTGCCGTTGACGTGTCCGATGGCTTTTCCTGGGCTAATTTAATGAAGTCTACATTCCTTTCATGGGTGGCCACCAAAATCTCTGCCGGCTCAGCTTAGCGGTCATATTATGATTCAACAGAGATTTCCTTAAATTTCTTGAACCGTAAGTCTGCCAGCCTTGGCCAACGAGCTCCTCGTGCACGTGAGTTGACGAGCCTGCCATGTCTTCATTTCCTGCTTGCTTGGCGTCTCGAGGTCCGCCAGAGGTGAGAGGGGAGGACATCTCACACCCGTCCTCGGCGTGCACACAGCCCCGTGTGGATTCCCAGCAACATGTTCCAGGTGTTCAGAGTCCTCATCGACATCTCATTCCCCAGCTTTTGCCTTTAGATTTTTTTTTTTTTTTTTTTGGTCAATTTTTCACTGACTCCAACGGCGGTCATCACCTCAGGCTGCTGCTCCTTTAAACAGTTGTCACAGATTGTTTTTGACAAACGCCCTGGGGAAGACGCTTTTGCAGCGCGCAAGCTCTGAGTCCGATCACGTAAAGACAAACCCTGGGGCGCGAATGTAAAGTGCAGCACAGGGAATGGAGTAGCTAACGTCGCAAGGGCTGTCCGGTTAGTGCCAGGTGGGGGCGACCGACGTGAATCGGAGGAGCACGTCGCAAACTGTATCGATGTCTAATCCCCCGGCCGTATATCTGAAACTTACAAAATGTTATTGAACGTCGACTCTAACTGGAAACTAAAAATCTTTAAACAGACCAGCCCTGAGAGGGCAGCTTCCAAGGACCTGCCAGAAACTCGAAAACTGTCCCCCTCCGCAGTCGCTCCTATGCCGGTGACTTTAACGGCTGTCGTGGTTGTGAAGCCGGTGATTTTCAAGACCACCACGGAGCTGAGGAGAGGGCGATGGGGCTAGAGCGAGTTAAGACATAAAGGCACTTCAGGTCATTGGAAGCCGTCGTTTTGTGGCCCAAGTTCGAGAAAATTTGACCTTGACACGTTTCGCGACCTCGTTGCGTTCGTGAGGGATCAGCGTTTCCGAGGTCCCTGCTCTGTCGCTCTGGCAGCAGAGGCCCCTCCTGCCCTGCGTTTTGCACGTAGGTTTTCTCCTGCTTCCCAACTCTGCCACGTGACGACGCGCGAAAGGTCGCCTGCTCCCTACCGAGGCTCGGAAGAGTTTTCAGGGCAGAGTCAAAATGTTTACAGTTTTCCGTGCAGCTCGGTGCAGTGCGTTTCTGTGGAGGGGAGGGCTAAACGGATTGAAACTCTTACTTCTGATAATAACATGTTTTATAGCAATACAATTACCTGGAAAAGAATCCCGCGGGCATGTTTACTCTGCAGCTCCGACATGGCTGAGGCTTTGAGAGGGACTGTCCTTTGAATAATAGAATGCGTGCTGTCTCGTTTTCTTATTCACCGTTATCAGACTAACGTGATAATCAGCATTTAGCTCAATTCCTCCAAATAACCGAGTTAAAGGCAATTTCGCTTTCATTCTTCCCTGTGTCGATTGCTGAAAGCATGGAGCAGCTGATTACTGACGGTGCCCGAAAGAGAAAAACATGTTTTCTTTGCTCTCTTGAAAGCCCCTCCTAGAAGCTGCTTGGTTGTGGAAAAGCTTTATCAGACGCGTCTTTCTGCATTTTCAGCTAAGAGGATGGTAAATGTGTACTCATAGGCATTCCTTTAGCAAGGACAGAAATAGTTTTCCTAGACTCCCAGAAAGTCCCTCTGATGGCCAGGAAATTTTAGAGTATATGATTCTCGGCCTGGGGCATGTGGGGTTTGCCACAGTCTCCCGCAGATACAGAAAGTGGCTTTCAAGTGAATAAAATATATCATCTAATCTCCTGCGGCACTTCAGTCTTTGATGACAATTCTGTGTGTCAAGTCCCCACTGCACGCCCTTCATAATAAAAAGCACTTTACATTGAGTGATTAAAGGCCTTTGGTGCTTAGGAAATGACAAGGAAATTTAAAAAAATGAACTTGGTGCAACTGGAGAATATGTAGAAAGTGTCATGAATTGAAGAGGTTCAAGAAGAAAAACATCATGCATTTCATCTGCAAGTGAAGATGTCACGTACGGAGATGTGTCAGCCCTCAGAGTCTTTCTAGAGGAGATGATGGGATCAGACAGTTAAGGAATGCGTGAGTGTGTGCTGGCAGAGGTCTTCGGCCGTGCTGAACCCAGGCTGCTGTGGGTGGAGTCAGCCTCGTGCTGGGGACAGCAAGCAGAAGCAGGATGGGAAGGGGCCGATGTCATGTCGTCGACACCCGATCCGATGAGGAAATCTGTCTACGACTAATCTGTGTCTGAAGATATCTGGTTCCTGCAGATTTACTCACTGAGGGAGCCGGCGACGAGTGTGTGGTGGCTCTTTGTACTACTCATCTAAAATTTAGAATGTTCTATCTTTAGGCCTAATTATGTCTTCTGAAGCAACTCAGAATCAATCAAGGTGGTTTTTCTTTTTCTTTCTTTCTTTTTTTTTTTGACAGTTCTTAAAGTCTCGGCGAACGTAGCTATTATCGCCCTCCCTGCTCATTTCAGCTGCAGGAGCCTCAGGTCAGGAAGCGTGGACAGGGGAGTCCACCTGCTATTCGGGCGTTTATTGCCTTTGAGAGCCAAGGACAGTGGCCTGTGTGAGCTGCCCATCGAGGTTAAGAGGCTTCTGCCTCTGCTGTCTCCCTGCTCGGGACACGGCTCTCTGCAAAGCAAGCCTAATTCTCGTTTGCCAGCTTGGGACAGTTCTGGGGACCGTCTCCTTTGTGGACGGAAGCCAGGTCTGTCTTGCTACAGCATACTCCTCCATCTCTGCCTCGGTGCTTCGATAGTTTAGAAGGTTCTGGTTCTAACGTGGCCTGGGCCGGGCGTGAGGGTCACTGCACGGGGCCTTTCAGGGTGCGAGACTCCTTCCTCGGGCAGGCATGGGGTCTGCAGGGGCTCAGATTCCTCCACGGCACGCTCCGTGACTTGATGACAGACGGGAAGGGAGTGGAGGGCCTCTCACGGGAGGTCTGCGGGCTGGCCCCGGATAAGTGCGTCTCTTTCGTCTCCACTTCTCACCGGTTTGGGGTTGGTCCCACTAACTGCCAGAGTCGGGGAAAGGTAGGCCATTTGGGTGGCCAGGAGGGAAAAGGCCAAATGTAGAAGGAGCGTGCGTCACCTTTGCCCCGATGCGTGGGAAGGTTCAGGTGCATAGCTCCCTGGTCCTCACCCGAATCCAGGAAGTGAAGCCTGGTCGCAGGCTCAGAGGAAAAGGAAGAAATGAGCCTTTCCAAGCCTGTCAGCCTTAGGGATGGATGACACACGGGTCTTCTATGCCCCAGAGTAACATTGCATAAGACCACACCTGTGAAATTGCTTAAAATATGGTAAATCGGTGGTAATATCTTTTTAACAATGGTTCTGGGACAACTAGACAGCCACATGCAGAAGAATGAAGTCAGACCCTTACCTCACACCATATGTACCAATTATCTCAAAACGGATCAGAGACCCTACAGGTAAGAGCTAAAACTATTAAACTCGGAAGAAAACAGAGGGATTCGCCTTGGTGACACTGAGCTTGGCTACGGACTTAATAATGTCACCCAAAATACAAGCAGCGAAAGAAAAAAAATGGATCAATTGGATTCTCTCTAAAATGAAAGCTTTCCGACTTGAAAGGACACCACTAGAAAGTGAAAAGGCACCCACGAAACGGGAGGGAATGTTTGCAAATCCTATATCATGTTTCCAGAATATGTAAGGACTCTTAATACCTCAGTGCGAAAAAGACAACGAACCCAGTTTGAAACGTGCCGAGGCCCCCAGCAGATCTCTCTCCGAGGAAGGCGAATCAAGCGCAGCGAGAGGCCACGTCGCACGCGGGGTGTTGGCTAGAATCGAAGCCAGCGAATAACAAGTGCTGGTGAGGGTGTGGGACGTCGGAACCCTCGTACGCCGCTGGGGGCCGGAGAATTCTTTCACCATTTTGGAAAGTTATCTGGCATCTCTGCCAGCAGTTAGACACGCAGGTGCTGTTGGGCCTGCAAAGCCATGCCCGAGTAGAAACCCAAGAGAGAAATGTAGGGGGCGGGGACAGCTGGGGGAAAGAGACAGCGCCAAGCGGCTCGTGGGTTTAGTCATCTCCACCCAAAGTAAACGGACCGGGGACAATGCCCGGCACACGTCGTCTCTTTCAGTCGTCGTAACCGCCCAGTGAAGGAAGGAACGTCCTCGTCACTGGCCCAGTCACTTATTCGAAGTCACGCGCACCGTCAGGTCCGAAGCTGGCTCTGGGCACCGAGAGGGAAGCCTGACCGTGTCTGCGGGAATTCGGAGCCGTCACGGGGCCGGGTTCTGTCATTGGTGTTTTGCTCAGAGGTCAGATACGCTCTTTTTAACTGACATCAGCCGACGTGGCAGGAAAATCACGGAACCATCGTGAATACTCCTCGAGGACGTGTGGGCAAACGAGAGAGAAGCTAGAAAGACCGGGAGGAAAGGAAATTATCGCCTCCGTTGTCCAAAAGGGTAGGACTTGGCAGAATTCTAGAACAGACCCGTAAACGTGCGAAGCATCCCGTAAAGTACATCTCGAGGTAACTGACCGAATATGCCATTTCCCTCGCTTTTTATAGGGAATCCGTTATCATCCTGTCCGTTTTAACGGCTTTTATGCTGTCAGGTGAAATTGATTTATTCAAACATGAATTGGTAATATAATTTTCCTCATGCCGTAAATGATCCTAACAGAATTTGTTAAAACATTTCAGTGATTAATGCAACGTAATCCTCCAGATTTATGCTGGGCCGACGCTTGCCGTAACTGTCACGTATGCAGGTCCGTGCTTCTCCGGGGACCTGGAGACCAGTCACACAAAACTGGTCTGGTGACTAATGATAAAAGTTAAAAGCCAGTGAGGTCTTTGACAGAAAGCTGGTTTTTTATTTTTTTTCCCTAAAATCATTATACCCAATTCATAAACATTATACATTTTTCTTCTAAATTATGTATGCTTTTAAACATCATTGTGTTTTAACCGTCCAGTTAATAGAAAAAGCTTTTAAATCTGTGAGATAGATTCTTTATAATGACATTATGAAATCTACTTTGGCTATCAGATAATCCTCTCACAGAAATGACTTTTTTTTTTTTGTCTCTTATTCCTGGTGAACCGAAGTGCCCCGTATACTTTTATGCGTGATGTTACATAAAATACTTGAAAGGAGGTTATATTATTTTTCAGGATAGAATCACCAATAATTTTAATAGTCATTTTTCCTTCACACTTGGTAGCTTCCAGGCACTGTGCCATATCCCTAAAGCTTTGGCTGTTAAAGTTCCTTGCTCACAAGTGCAAAAATAGAGAATCATAAGCCCCAAATAATAATATCCTCCTTGGCGTTTCAATGTTACCCCGTTTTGTGAAAGAGACACATCCTCGTCGGGGAGATGGAGGGCATGGAGGTAGCTCTCGCGGCAGAAGATGGGCCTTTACTACAACCCTGAAGCCCAGTCGCTCTGTCCTACAAATAAAACCTCACAAACCAGAAGTCACACACTGGAAGTCACACGCAATGGGCGGGCGTGAGATCACCTGCTTCGGCGATGACAGACTCTTGTTGAGAATGAATGACCGCGTGCTGAACGAACACCCCGTGGGTTACAGACTGTCGGCCAGACACAGTCTCATCTGTTACTTGATAAGTTTTCTGAGGACAAAAACAGCCGTAGAGGTTGAGATGTTCATCACTGCATTACACACGGGAGGCACACTTCGTGTGAGACCACGGGCTCTGTGGCGAGTTCGTGACCCCTCGGAATAGAACAGCCCCCTCTGTTTGCAGTTCGGGGTGACTTTGCATGAGCAGCGAGTGCAGAAACACAGGTATTTTATTAAAAATATCTTAAGAGCATCCTTCCAGCCGTCTGAATGTGTTCACCCCCTTCTAATTCATTCATCGTTTCCTGCTTCCTTCTCTCCCGCCCGCAGGATCTAGACCACTCCGATTACAGGACTCCTGCAAGGGTCCTTGACAGCCACTTGTGCTGGGG
>NW_011888949.1:98466-99714 GCF_000151845.1 Pteropus vampyrus
TTATTATTAACACGTATCCTATCGGTGTTGAAATTTCCAGTTGTCATATAAATGTCACGATCTGTTGAAGGAAGCTGGTCATCCTTCCTGCCGACTCAGCGTCTCCTATCCGTGCCCCTACGGTGTTGGTCAGGATGTGGCTCCCTGCTCTGCATTTCCTGTGACTTCCGGTTGGGCACAGCGCTTCATTAGATCAGAGCCGACTGGTTTCCAGCAGCTCATCAACGGCGTTGTCTTCTTCCCTGAGGAGGCAGTTGACGCCGATCGTCTGTCGTGCTGCCATGTTGCAGCCCTTGGTGACAGGCAACATCGCTCACTAGGAGCTGTAAAATGCCAACGTCCTAACCCATCAACCTTTTCCATGTGACAACTAGTTCTATAAGGAACTTTCACCCTGGGGACACCGTTCGTGTAGGAAGGAAGGGACACTATCTTGAAGCTTTCCTTTCTCTTTACTAGTTTTTAAATACTACGTTGACTTACTAGCCGCCTCCAATGATGATTAACTCCATGAGATGTTTCTTTTGTACCATTTTAAGTTCGTAGTCAATGAGCTTTAATCCACGGCAGTTATTCTTATCGATGTGTCATTGTCGCATCCCTGGCGGGTGAGAGGCCCCTCAGCTTGGCTTCTGCGCCATTTTGGCGTGGTCCTGGGAGGCTTCCAAGTACCTTCCTCGGTGTCTCATATAATTCCGGTCTTAAACCCGGATTCAGCCAGTTGCAGAAGGAACCCCGATGTCATCTGGTACAGAGGGGCGTTTCTAGACTACACCGTGCATGGGTCACGGATCACAGATGACGTTGTATATTTTATGATCAACATATGAACATTGACAGTCTTAGGAAACATCATGTGAGCAGTGTCTCATCAGAACCTACATGAACACAAGTAAATCATATCTGAGAAGAAGGTAAAATGAACAATGATAGACCGTTGTTTCTATTGGCAGTAATTTAAAACTCAACGGAGATAATCATGAGAAAAATCAAATTTACTCCAGTTATTATGTGCACTATTTGTTTCAGAAATTAAAATCTATTTATATGCAAAGGTTCTCTCTGATATTTATATAAGCAGGGATTAATATACTCTTCAAAACCAACTAGCATATCCAGATTATACTTGGCAATGAGAACTAAATTATTTCAGTTGTTACGAAATCTATAGTACCATGAAATGCCACAACATTTTTAAATTTTTCATAATGGGCGAGACCTTTGAAAGCTTTCTAAAAAGTGCATTAT
>NW_011888949.1:99764-110311 GCF_000151845.1 Pteropus vampyrus
TTGTTACGAAATCTATAGTACCATGAAATGCCACAACATTTTTAAATTTTTCATAATGGGCGAGACCTTTGAAAGCTTTCTAAAAAGTGCATTATCGTCAAGCAAAAATAAGCCACACATATAAACTCAACTGATCTGTGATAGATACTCAGAGTAAATGACTGGAATTTTATCTTATGTTTGGAAGAGGGAGGAAAGTAATCTGTCTCATTGCTGTGTATTTTCATATCACAATTTGGAGACACAGAATAAAATGAAAAATAATCGTTTTTCTTATGCTAGCTGCCGGTGCAGCTTATTTCTATTTTTATAATGTTTTTTGCTTTGAAGGATTACTAAAGTATGTAGAACAAGCAGATTAACGTCGTATTTTAAATGCAGAGCGCTGGGTACTTGGCCTAAGAAAAATATCTTTAGGAAAATCTTTTTGAAGAGTCTTACACTCTGTGTCTCATAGTGTCCCCAGGGAGCGTGACTTTTCCATTGTACCCCCCTGTCCTCATAGCCTTCAGATGAACGTCACGCTCCCCTGAGGGTATCGCCGTGATGCGGACAGAGGCGCTATAACAGAATCTCATGAGGAGGCTCTGAAGGTGTCATTTGTGAAGACCATCATATCCATCCCCACTTCCGCGGCCCCCTCAGCCCGGAGCAGCACCCCAACACCATGGCTGTGAAAACCGCTTCTTAGCTCACGTGTACGTCGGATCGTTGGTGAACCAGACTTGTGATAGCGTTCATTTGTCAGGCTCATCGTACCTTTTCTTAGCGCCTCGTCACATGTCCGTCATTATGTGAGGACTCGGACAGGAAATCAGTGAGGTTTGGCTTCCTCCCTTGAGAGTCACACACTCCAGCGGGGGAGGCGAAGAGCATTAGACAAAGTAACATGCTGTGACGGGCAGGAAACGGATGAGCGAGGTGCGGGGCGTCAGCGGGAGAGAATAATTCTGCCCGGCAGAGGCGTGTGCAGCGCCCCAAGGGAGAGAACTTTGTGCCGAGCCCAGAAGGACTTTCCCCGGCAGGAGTGGGGTAGGAGAAAGGCTTTGCGGGCAAAGGCAGCGGCCTGAGCAAGCGGAGGGGCGTGAAGGCAGGGCGGTGACCAGGATGGCGGAACATTAAAATGGGTGACAGACCCAGGCGGGAGTGCTGAGGCCCTGAATGTCAGACTCAGGAGTTTAGCCAATGTGTCTCTGCCAAAGGAGCCAGAAAAAAAGAAAAAGAAAAAGCTTTGAATGAGGGGTGTAGCCCTGTCTGCAGACAGCATGGGACTGAGGGACAGTCCCGTTGGTAGTCCGCAGGGGAAGGGGGTGATACTCAGACCCGGGCAGGACACCGGGAGTGAAGAGGAAGAGGTGGCTCCGGAAGCCTTCAGCAGGTGCGGGTGGCAGATTGAAGATGAGAGGCAAAAAGGGGACAAGGACGACTCCAGTCTCGCGCGGTGGTGAGCGGAGCAGCCGCCACGCCCAGCGAGCTCGCCGCGCACCAGGCGGTGCTCCAGGCGCACGACAGGTATTATGTGCACTATGCCACGGAGCCCTCACGCGAGAAGCGTAAGGGATACCCCATTGTTTCACCTACTCTACAAGCCAGAAACCATTTATAAAGAGCAAAACGTCATTCGGTAATAAAAGTTACAAATCACCAGGAAGTTCTAAACTTGCATTAATCTAATAAAACAGACACCAAACACATAAAACAAAACTAAGAGTATCTACAGGAGAGAAATAATCCATCACGGTGGATTTTAACATAACATTTTTGATTTATCTTTGATTTCAAACTTTCAGCATCTCGTTCTTCCTTAAGGAAAGGTGATGCAGATAAAGAAAAATTAGCTGTGAAAGAGGCAATTTAGCAATACAACCAACGTCGTTAATTTAGTGAATGTGCACTTGAAAAACCAGAAGGAAAAGAGATGGGTAGCGGAGGAGAAAAAAACATTTGGCGCATCAATGGCTAACGATTTGATGGAGACAAATTCGCAGATACGAGACGCTCAGGAAGCTCGAAACAAACAAACACAGAGAAGCCGAGGCTAAAGGTGTCGTAATCAAACTGTCGAATACCAAAAACAACAAATAAATCTTGAACGCAGAAAAAAAATGCAGGGAAATAACATGCAAAGGAAAACAATTCAATGAATAGATGGATTCGATTCTAATGACTTCTCATTCAAAAACATGGCAGCCAGAGGAGAGCAGGACAAAAATGCAAAATACTCAAGAGTAAAAGTAAAACCTATCCCTCTAGAAATCTCCGGTAAGAGAAAACGGCCTTCGAGAATGTAAGCGAATTGGTTTTCAGGTAAAACCAAGGTAAAGGAACTGGGTGCCAGCAGATCATGCACCCAGAAAGCCTCAAGAAAGTTCTTCAAGCAGTCGGAAAATGATATTTGATGGAAATTCAGACCCTTGATAGAGAGTTTAAAAAATCAGAAATGGTAAATAGTGAGTAAACGCAAAAGACATTTTTTTCTTTTTGACTTTTTCTTCTTTATTTCTTTATAAACCCTATACTGTTATAAATAATAATTTTAACATTGCCTTGGGGAATAAAATATGTTGATGGAAGGCACATAATTCTAAGAACATGGCTCTGGGGATGAAAGTCGACAGATTTCTATAGGTTATGGGAAGTGGTCCATTCAGTCTTTGTAGACTGAAAAGGTAAAGATATATATTATAACCCGTAGGACGACCGCTAAAAATAGATGCAAAGAAATACAGCAAAAAATAGGAAAATTAAAATCCTAAATATATTCAAGAATAAAATGAAAGCCAGGCAATAAAAAAGGAGGGAACGAGTAGAGGGGACCAGTAGAAAACAAACTAAACAAACAAACAAAACACAGAAAAAAACCCACACCAAACCCAGCTTATCAATCATTTCAGACAATGCGCGGTTGATACATTGGCCAGAACAGGACAGACCGTATTGCAGGCCACAGAAACGTCATAATGAGTTATAGAAGGCTGAAATCATTTGCAGGGGATGCTTCAAACCAGTGAATTTAAATTAAAAATCTCTAAAAATGAGAAGGCCAGGATGACTTGACATATTTGGAAATTAAACAACAAATTTCTAAATATTCACTGGGCTAAGCAGACTTTACGGGGAAAATTAGAAATAATGGGAACCGAATAATAACGTAATTCAAACTTCGTGAGATGTAGCTAACACCGTCCACAGAGGGCAATTTTTAGCTGTAACGGTTTTATTGGACAAGATGGCAAATGACCCCAAAGATCTAAGCTGCCACCTTGACGAACTAGAAAGAGAAAGGAACAAGGCCAAAGCAATCAGAAGGAAGGAACGAGAAGCAAAGGACGGAGATGATCGCGCCGTCCGAGTTCGTCCGGTCGGCGGCGTTTCCCACGGCAGCGTGAAATGCTGCCCCCCGCGCGGGCTCAGGGTGTCTGTCCTACCCCAGGAACGGGGCGTGTGTTCCTGGTTCTCGCCGTGCCCCGTGCCCTGCCTCTCCCCCGACACAATGCTACCTTCGGAAGGTTCGTCCTTTACCGTCCATCCCTACGGTAGCAGTTTCCTTAGTCTGTTCTCTGCATCCACTCTGGGTCCTACTCAGGAAGATCTAGCATGTTCTACAGATTTGTGTGTTTGCGCTTTCTACGTCAGTGTGTGGACCGGGAGATAAGATTCAGAGAGACGCTTCACGTGAGGTTGTTTGAAAAGGAGCAGACTCTATTTCACCATGTTTAAAGGACCCTTGGATGAGATGCGGGATGTATTTTTTTTCCGAGGAGGAGTCTGTTCGATTTAAAGACGCGTCTTCAGAGGCTTGCGAGTCCCTTCCCGTTTCACAGTGTTTTGTTTTTTGTTTATTTCCTCTCTCGTAGATAATGAATTCATCTTCAGAGAACAGAAAGGGAGTGTGGTACTGTGGAACGTTGAAACGAACATGTCTACGGTGTTAATAGAAGGCAAAAAAATCGTAAGTACTCTCTTTACGGACCAAGGTAATTTCCGTGTCCCCTCCCGCAAGTCAACAAAGCGGAAAATGACTTGGGGTTTCAGCTTTCAATAGAACCAAGCAGAGGCAATGAACTTGTAATACGACGGGCTGAGCGACGATAGATAATGTGAAATGGAAACCACACCAACTTAATAAGGTGAAAGCCCAGTTTCTTTCAGTGTTCGAGAAATTTCTCTGGCAACAAGTGTTGCAGCTCACATATAATTGAAAGATAAAGTTCCAAGGCTTTGCACATTTACAGGACAATTGCAGTGATCCACAGAAAATAGGTCAGCAGGGCTTGCTCAATCCCGTTTGTAAAAATAAACCTAATATTAACCTGAGCACGACTATACTTACTCTGATGACGGTGAGTGATGTTTCTGCTTTAAAACGACCACCCGGTCCATAGGATGCTCTGTGCTATGATCTGGGAAAATCTGTTTTCTGAACATTTAAATGGCATTAAGATTTGAAGTTTCTGTACAGCTAAAGATATTATTAAAAAAAACGAACAAAAGTAACGAACCAAAAATAAATCAAAAAAAAATAAACTTTTTTTTTTTTAACAAAATACGCATTCTCAGTATCGTAAGGAACACAGCTCCAGGGTGCAGACGGGAGCACAGCCTTGTCCCATACACTGGGGAGATTAAAAAACGAAGGTTCGATCCAACCCAGAGTGGTCTTAACAGCCCCGGTATGAACCGGAAACGCAGAGACCCCGAACTCTCTAATCTGGGCATCAGAGGAGACCGCAGGAGAAAATTAGCCAGCTGTCTGATCTACAGATGAGGATCCTGAGCCCAGAATTAGTGAACGAGTTTGTCATGGTCCCGCAGGTCCTTCGTGACGGGGTGACAGTCCGACAGGCCCCGGGGCCTCAGTCCCAGAAAGGACGGCCCGTCTTTGAACTGCCCCGTCCCCACCCCTGGCACCCGGCAGCAGCTCCGCCTTCTCCCTCCCCGGGGACTTGCACTTGACGTTTAAGACCTGTCATTTCTTTCTGGTGTGGCGATCACTTTTTCTTAAAAAGTAAAAACCTCGTTGAGCTTTAGTAACAAACGGATCCCGTCCACCGTGTAGAATTCGGTGTCCCCAATCCCCCGGCCAGGGACCAGTACCTGCCCATGGCCTGTTAGGAACTGGGCCGCACAGCAGGAGGTGAGCGGAGGGCCAGTGAGTGAAGCTGCATCTGTATCTGCAGCCGCTCCCCGGTGCCAGCATCACCGCCTCAGCTCCGCCTCAGATCATCGGGCGTTACATGCTCATGGGAGCCCCGGTCCCTGTCTGGGGACCACTGGCCTAGATCAACCGTTTGTGGGTGTGCGGGAGGCCCTGCAAGGTTGCAATGTGGCGTGTGCCCCAGACGGCAGCGTCGTAGGGTGCCACCGCCCTCTGCAAAGCAGTGCCCGGGATGCAGTGAGTGTGCCAGCTTTCCGGCATCGAAAACGACCTTTGGCAGAATTACTTCGCTACAAAAATCCGGTTCCACCCACTTAAAAATACCGAAGTTGCGGAAGCGGTCTTCTCTCACCGATCTAGAGAGAGGGGAGGGAGGCGAGCCCCTGGCTGAGGGCGAGGATTTTAATGTCAGGCGTTCACGGTTCTTCCTGGGAGGCGTCAGCCTGGGAAGATCACCCGACTGCACTTGGCCGTGAGATGCGGGAACGAGAGAGCCGCCTTCTCGTCCTCGAATCCAGAGCTCCTGACGGGTCGGAGATCGTACCCGAAGGCGTGTTCACCACGTGCCGCGGCGGCTCCGGGAACACGTTAGGTGAGGGAGGAAGGAAGGCCCGCCCCATCTCGGCATCGGCGGGCTGGTCCCTGTAACCGGATCGTTTTCCCCTGAGATGTGACGCATCCGCTCACACCGCACGCGCTGACTGAGCGCCCACGTGCCCGGGCCGACTGGCGCTCGTCATGGCCACGTCTGGCCTCGGTGCCGCTGCGCCCGCTCCTACACACACACCTGCAGGAAGGAGGAGGCAGAAACGGCCTTCAGGGACACGCATGTGACTCGGGATGCGGGAGCCCTGGCTTTGAGGTCCACAAGCCGAGGAACCCTTTACTTCCTGGCGGTTCCTGCTGCCAGCCGCAAACGTGGGCCCTCCGTGGGACCAGCCGTAGGCTGCCTGTCCCCGCTCTGCGGTCATGATCAAGTCCTGAGGAAGAGAAGCAGCAGGGCGTGTGGTCGGTCCCCCGGCCCCGGGGAGCGACAATGGCCAGAGACAGCGGCCGCGAACGTGGAGCGCGGCTCTGTGCTCCCCGTGTCCGGCCCTCGGCCGCCCGCTGCCTCCCTCTCTCCTTACTGGGAATCCAGAAGCTTCGGACCTGTTCAGCCGCTGCAGGCAATCTCGGGGAAGGGCACGCGCGAGGCCGGACACGCTTTCTCAGCGGGTCCGTGAAACCACCGGGGCCACTGGAGGAACGAAGACCCGACGATAATTTATAAAGTTTCCCCTGTGACCTTGGCCTCCCGTCTCTGCTCCCCTGGTCTCTCGGCCGCTCCCCCACGCGAGGTCACCCTAGGGAGTCCCAGCCCTTTGCCTTCAGCATCCTCTTGGCTCCTCGGCTTCCCAGACCGGCTCTTTCCTGGGAAGCGTCCAGTGGGAAGGACGCGGACAGAGTCCAGCGCACGGCCAGTCCGGAAGGAGACCATGCACGCTCGGTGCGAGCGTGTCACCCCAGCGCCCGCCTCCCCGGGCGGAGTGGCACACTACGCAGTGGCGACAGGACCTCAGGGCTCAGGCCAGATGGGGGCGGGGGCTGAAGGACCCCAAGCAGGACGACATGGAGGACGAGCGAGTCAGCGTGGTGCGTGGTGTGGTCCTCACACCTCGACTCTGGCTCCCTCCCTACAGGAGCTGGGCCTGGGCTCACGAGGCCTTCAAAGCCGGTCATTACAACAAGGCACACTCCGATTTCTACACATAAAGAAAAAAAGAAACCCACGCCAGCTCTCCCTTGTATCATGCATTCGATATCCCAAGCATTCCAAGACGTTATACATTACTCTCATTTCCAAATAATTTAAATGTCAAACACTATATTTTATTTTTATTCTCCTGTAAGAATCTTTTGTCCACAAATTAGAGAAGGTCTTTATTTTGAACCGTAGCCCGTTTTCTTCCCTGTAGAATGAAATCCTGTGACTATATCTCACGCTCAAAATATGTCTTTGGATATTTGGAGACTCCGGTTCCTGAAGAACCTCAAGAAACTTTACTGAGTGGAACACCGAGTCCTCTCTTCCCCCCCTCCCTCCCCAGGGGAAGCGCATTTAAAATGAACTTAATACATTTTGCTGAGCTTAATTAGACCTCACAGGGACTGTAATTCTTTTGGAAATTTAAGACCTTCTCTCCACTTCTTCTAAAACTACCTCAGAGAGCAAAAATTCTCAGGACAAAGCGTTTCGCTTTTGCCGGAGATTCAGGTATTTAAAGCTGGAATAGACTCCGAAGACGATGTCTTCAAACCCTTCCTTTCCCAGATGAGGAAACCAAGAAGTTCCACAAGCATAGCTTTGGTCCGACCTCACTTGCAGGACCGGTGACCCGAGAGCCACCCTACTGACCTGTGACGTGGATGCTTCCTGTGCCCTTTTCACTGATGGCACCGGTGGTGACAGGAAGCAGTAAGGCTGCAGTCGTTCGTCGTGTCATTTAAAATGGCCCCAGCGTTTGGAAATCAAGATTAGTAAAAATATTTATGCAGTTTGGCTCATTCCAGGGAATTTTTCGTAAGGAAATCAGCTAAAACGTAAAAAAAAAAAAGAGAGAGAGAGAGAGAAAAACCCGAAGCTAGAGAAATAAGTAAATAAAAATAGATGGAATATGATATGGCCATCAAAATAATAGTTACAAGGGCTATATGGTAAGCAGAAAAATAGTTACGATGTCATAGGGCGTTAACGCAAAAATACAATATTGTACTTGCACTTTAATTAACAACTATAAATACCATCCGTATGTATTGAAAAGGCTAATAAGTGAACATCGAACTATCAAAATAGTTCATCTTGGTGAGTGGTCAAATTTTGTATATTATTTGCCAGTTTGGTGATTTTCATAAAGGCCTTTTCAGTGCCATTTACCCAATAATTTCGATCGCGTTTTAAAAAATTCGGCCTCATGTTTCAAAGAGATTAAGCTTCTTCCAATGATGAATATGGAAGGTAGTTTCTGGAAATGCTTAGAAGTGAAAACGAGTAAATTTTCTTTAAAAGCATCCTGTTATGCTTCCATCAGGTGTTCTCACTTTTTATATCTGTACTTGTTTTAATTACTAATCTACTTGTTTTAATCACTTATTTAAATTACTAAATTAACATTCAAATCAAGTCCGTTTGTTTCTCTAGTTAAGTCCTCCTTTGATTTTCCATAATCATTACACTGCAAAATTTGAATTTTTATCTCAGTCTCTAAAAATTAATGAATTCTGCCTCCTCGCAGAGAAAGACATAATTACAAGTATTATTAGACCCATTCCAGAATCAAGGAGAGAAACGAGGGGCCCGTTTGTGCGTCAGAGGAAGTCCAGAATTTGGCTGAGATTAATACTTGAGACCACTTTTTTTTTTTTACTCCATCCAGTATATTTGATTTTCACTGTGAATTTCATCAGACTTCATTCTGTTTCATTTCATTGCCATCGAGCGCTTCGTGTGCCTGTGTTCTTAGGGCTGGAGGAGGGAGACACCGTCCCGGGTGTGTCCCCTGTCTGTCCTCTGCAAAGCCCACTGCGGTGGCTCAGGACCCAGGCTCCCGCATGTCCTCCACCCCCGGCCCACCGGCGGGAAAGCTGCCCTGCCATTTCCATTCTGTGCTGACATTCCCAGCCGCCACCAGACCTACGGCAGGAACAGGCTCTGAGGCAGGAGCAGGCGGCGGGGCCAGCAAGCACGGCCCCCCCGAGGCGGACTGCACCGGACACACGCCAAAACCCTGGAGGAGAAATGGCCGTGTTTTCTGTCTGTAGCCAAGAGGGCAAACACTGGCACCTGCCATGCCCAGGGGACTGTGGTGTTTGACCCACACAGTGGTTTCTTACAACCTCAAATCCAGATTTCTGGCTTCTCTTGAAAAAAAAACAATAGGAAAATCTGGCAGCAGAAAGGCCTCGTTTTCTCGCAGATAGCGAAATTTGGCTGGCGGAGCTGGGTAGCAGCTGGCCGGTCCCCATGGCGACCACGCCTGCTGACTCCTACCCAGGCCGACCTCCGAGTTTCAAACCCCGTTAGTCCAGGAACAAAAGGGTGGCATCAAAAGGCAACGTCTCCGGCAGGATATTAGAAAATCCGTGGTGGACACTGTGCCGATAGCTGTGTGTGTCTGCGATTCTCTCCCTGCTCTTTGTCCCCGTGCGTCTCAGGTGATCTCTCTGTTCTTTCTTCTTTCTTTTCCTTCCTTTCTCTCATCCTCTATTTCATCCCCTTCTTCTCTTTTTAAAAGAACAGACAACAAAAGTCCCTCTTTACTTAATCCGATTCGGATTTTTATTTCATAATTTAAATGAAAATCAGAATAAGAATTAGAATTCTTATTCTAATTTTTATTTCTAATTTTTAAAGTAGGCGAGTATAATATTTTATACCCGTGTCTTTAAAAGACCTGAAAAGATATAAAGTAGCAGCTTAATCTTTCCGACCCCAAACCTGCTGTGCTCTGTAGCTGAAGGGAGGTCTGATGTAATTCTTCTGCTACACCTGGACTCTGTCACTTGACATTAAATGAGCGACTTCTCCAAGCGAGGCCCTGGGCTAGACAAGGTGCATGGGTAGATACAAGGATTAATAAAACATAGTTTTTACTCTTAGGTAGCTTTTAGCCTAGATCTAAAAGAAGTAACCATTTGAATGAAACATATTCTGCACTAGAGGTACCACGTGCCATGAGAACACAGTGAGGAACAGAGAAAAAAAAAAAAACTTAAAAAAAAAAAAACTTGAAGAGAGCCTCAGTGACTTGTCGCATGATCAAAAGTGGTCTAACGTACTCATTATGAAAGCCCCAGAAAGAAAAGAGAGAAAAGAAGACAAAACACACTTTTGAAGAAATAGTAACCGAGTGTTTCCCAAATTTGATACAGGAACTCAATAAACCCAAGCATAATTATAAAGCATATTTTAAAGTCTTCAAAACCCGTGAAAAATAGAGCACCTTAACAACAGCCAAAGGAAAGAGGCATATTATGTCCAGAAAAACAAACATGACCATGACAGAGGACTCTTCACCAGACACTGCAACCCCAGAGGCAGTGGACAGGCACCTTTAAGGTACTGGGAGAAAAACCTGTCAATCTGGAATTCTCTATGCAGCAAAAATAGCTTTCAAAAATAAAGACCTTAAAAACCTGAGAGAATGAATCATTGGCCACACACCTGCGCATTGAGAAATTTAAATGAGGTTCTTTGGAGGGAGAAGGATTATACCTGAGAAGTGGGGTGCGCATAACAGAGTGACGAGTGCCGGAACGATAAATACGGTCGACGTGTGAGGAGGCTTTTGCTGAACACTTGAGTAAAACGAATCAACTAGTCCCGAGAAACACAGCCACCTTTTTACAAAAG
>NW_011888949.1:111686-121068 GCF_000151845.1 Pteropus vampyrus
TTTTGGAAAATATCAATAAAACTGATCAAACTAATAATAAAATTAAATTAAAAAAATAAAAACAAGATAAAGAACAGAACGACCCATATCAGAAGGAGAGGACGGGCCACCACTTCTGATATTAAAAGGATAATAAAAAAATATTTCAGCCTTACATCAATAAATTTGACAACATAAATGAACTAAATAAATCCTTGAAAGGCACAAATTATCACAGTTCACTAAAAATGAAAGAGGTACCCTGAATAGTGCTATATTGATATTAAAAAAACCTAATTAATACTTTAAAATTCCTCATGTAGGATCGTCAAGACCCAAATGGTTGCACAGGTGACTTCTGTCAAACATTGACAGAGACGTAATACCAATTCTACGCAAATTCGTAAAACAAATAGAGAAGGAGGAGGAAATACTTCCCAAATCACGTATTAGGCCAGCACCGCCCAGAAATAAAACTCAAAGCTATTACCAGAAAGGAACACCAGGGGCCGATCGCCATCGTGAATACAGGTGTAAAACTTACAGCGAAATATTGGCAGACTGAGTCTGGCGACATATAAAAGGCATAGCACTTCACAGCCAAATAAATTTTATCCCAGAAGCGCCAATTTGGGTGAACCTTTGAAAATTAAATGATGTGATCTATCATATCAACAAACTAAAAACAGCAAAGCAACATAATCATTTCCATAAATGTAGAAAAAAACATTTGAAAAAAAAATTCAACCGTTGTTATAAAATTTAACATTCATTATAAAAACTCTGAGCAAACTAGAAATACACAGGAACATCTTCAGCCTGATAAAAGACAACTACAAAAAATACTGACATCACACTGAACAGTGAAGAGTAAATGCCTTCGCCCTAAGATCAGGAAAAAGGTGGGGTGTCCGATCTCACTTCTACCCAGCATGGTTCTGGCAATTCACTAGGGTGTAAGTAGGCTATCAAAAGAAGTCAAAAGCATCCAGTTAAGAAAGGAAAAAAAACAAAACAAAACAAAACTATATCTACAGAAAATATTCTTCTGTAGAAAATTCTAAGGAATCTACTAAAAAAAAATACTCACTAGAACAGTTAATAGATTTAGCAAAGTTACAGAATGTAAAATCTCAGTACCGAAATCAGTTCTATTCCTGTATGTTAGCAATAAATAACTGGACATGGAAAGTAAAAATAGGCATGTATATTTTAAATATATAAAGCAATAATAAAAAAAATACTTAGAGATAAATCTAACAAAATATGGGCAAGACCTCTATGCTGAAAACTACAAAACGTTGCTGAGAGAAATTAAAGATTTTTTAAAAACCCTTAAGAAGTTTACATTCTAGTGAAGGGACAGGCAATAAATAAGAAAAATAAGTAAATTTATGTAAGTAAAATACATATTATCCTAGATGATGACTACGCCTAAGGAAATAAAGAAGGGGGTGATGAAATATTAGAGGCCAGGCTATTAAACTTTCTAGATATCATGGACCTTGAAGAACATGGAAGGCATCCCTTAGATGTTGACTTTTGAGAAAAAAGCTGAGCAGAAAGTCAAAAATTCAGAGCATTTTGGACTGTGAGACCGTGTGTGCCTGGCCTGCTCTGAGAAGTGTGGACCCTGGTGTGGCTGGGCAAAGGAGGTTGGCGGGCGGTCCTGGGAGATGGGGACAGAGCTCATGGGTCCAGGCAGCGGGCGCTTGCTCTCCCTGGCCGTGAATGTGATGGGAAGCCGTGGGGAGGATGTGCGGGGAGCTTTGAGCACAAGCGATTGATGCTTTATATTTAAAAGGTGGCCCTGTCCCCTGTGACTAGGAGTCACTGCAGTGAGGCCGAGACAGAGGCTGGGGAAGGGGCTGGGATGTTTTTGCAATAGCCCAAGAGAAAATGGCCCTGCCCGGGACCAGGGTGGTGGCGGCAGGCGGAAGAGGGTTTGAAGGTGGACTAGCAGTGTCATCTGTTGGGTGTGGAAGACGGAGCTCCCTGGCCAGAGTCCGAACCCCAGAAACGCTGTGAAAAGCAACTTGACAATATCTATTTAAAGTTTTTAAGATCATGTAAGTCACCGATCCCAGCCTTAGGTATCTATCTTATAAAAAAGTACACGCACACACACGCACACACACACATGCACGCACAAGCACCAGCAAAGACCCTCGGGCGATACACATACACACATGCGTGCACAGGCACACACACGCATGCACACACACGCACACGCACCAGCAAAGACCCTCGGGCGATACACATACACACATGCGTGCACAGGCACACACACGCATGCACACACACGCACACGCACCAGCAAAGACCCTCGGGCGATACACATACACCTACACACACATATACACACACACGTGCACACACACGCACCAGCAAAGACCCACGGGCAGAGATCATTATTACGACGCCGGGCTCGGTACCGGCAGATGGGGTTCGTCACCGTCAGCCCTCGTCAGCGCAGCTTCTGTGTCCGCCAACTTGCCGCTGAGCGAGAAATGACGCGAGACCCCAAAGTCATACGCACGGAGCTTTTGCGGCCACTCTGGGACGTGTGTAGAGTGGCAAGAGGTGTGAGCGATCCACTGCCTTCTGGTGTCATTAAACAGAGTCACCCATAAGACAGGTTATATATCGAAGGGTCGACAAAAATACTGTGCCCAGGGACGCGCAGGGACCTCACCCTGGATTTGCCCTGGGAACCGCATGGTTCGGTGTTCGTCGATGCAGCGTGCATGCAGGCTTTCTGGAACATGACTCCTGTGAATAACAGGGACCTCTGTAGCTGTCCCTGAGTAAGAACCGAGTAAGTAAAGTAAGGTTTACCCACACCCCAGAGTGTCATGCAGCCTTTAAACGTCACCCACTCAGCCTAAACCTGCTGCTTTAGAGTCGTTCCCTTAATGCACCGCCACATGAGACAGGAGGGGTGTAGTGTGACGTGGACACGTGCAGTGTGACCTAACGTGGCCACACATCTGCGTGTTTGCACGTGGCAGTCCGTGCACTTACGATGAGTAGCACACGCCAGGTTGATGGCAGAGTGCTCTTGCGAGTGGGCGTGGGAGGGGGTGCAACCGAGAAGGGGGCGTAATGTCAAGGGAAAGGTAGCATTTCTGATGACTTTGTTTATGCAAAATCACCTGTGTAACTATGAAGACACTTGAAGGGAAAAAAATGATAGTTCCCTGTACACTGACTTGCGGATCAGTATCTGTGACGGCAAAGAAGCAAGTTGCAAAATAATGTGCAGAGTTATATTTTGTGTTTAAAGCCATGGAAACGTTGAGAGTCTTGTGGGAAAAGTTGTTTTTGTGTTGATTTCTACTGATTTGATTCAGTAGATAAGATAAGTATTGTTGACATTTGAAAAAAAAATACAATAGAGCATGAAAAAGCATCAATAACTACTATTCAGTTAACAATTTCACAAGGGCACAATTTCACAAGATTCTGAAATATGTTATATGTAATACTCTAAAATTCTTTTTTTGTTTTTTGTTTTTTTTTTTCATTTTAGGAATCATTAAGAGCCATCAGATATGAAATATCTCCGGATAAAGAATATGCCCTTTTTTCATATAATGTGGAACCTGTGAGTAATACTCTTTTCTGTCTATAAAAGAATTGTTTCTCTATCCTGATACCTTATGAAGTATTTGTCTGAATTTTCATTCTTAGTGCTCTTTGAATCCTGAGCTAGTGGGTCCCTCTTAATGCCACACTGCCACCTAGGAGAGAGGAAAGGTATAAAAAATCCCTTTGGCAAGAAAAAAGGAAAATTGCTCCCGTTAGGGGATGTTTTATAGGATTTTCTTGGGGAGACGGTAAGAAGTTGTTTTTTTATAGAGATTTATCTTGCCCATTTGTGCAATTATTTTTCTTGCAATATTCTCAATCACATCATAAATTTTCTCCCAAGAACAAAAAAGCACCTGGCAGGTTTCTCCCTAAACTAAAATAAAATGTCAGTTATCTCTCAGCCATCATAGTATTCTAGAGACAAGTTGAACTGTCACTTTCATCATAGAAAAATCCCTGTTTTTAGCATTTCACATATGAGCCTCCCACAAAACGTCACCAGAATTTTCCATAACGTTTCATCCTGGGCTTTAGTGGCAGTCTAAAACTGGGTCTTTCTTTCTTTTTCTTTTTTTTTCTTTTAACGTGCTCATATTTTAAAATTAATTTGGGCTCTTTAATTTTAAACGAGGCAGAAGGTGAGGTTTATTTAAGTGCAGCAGATGTTCAGCTTATTACCAACTTTAGAAATGTGTGTTTCTGGAACCTAATTTTCTGGCAAATAAAATGTAGAATTCCGCCTCCTTCCTAGTCCTTCTTCCTAGTCCTCCTGAGCCTGTTCCAACAAGAGCTTCCGAAGCATCTGTGAGATGCGCGGGTACCTGCAGCTCAGGTCTGGGTGGCACCTGGGCGGGTCTGATAGGCTCTTCCCCTGGCAGGGTAGAACTCTGCAAAACTCTGTCTTCAGCTTTCCATTTTCTGTGGGATTTTTGTTTTTAACGTCCATTATATAAAAGTTCTCATTTCCTCCATTTCCTCCATCTCGGGCGCAGCGGGCTAGCCTTGTCTGCTCGGTCGGGAGGAGTTGATGCACTTGACACAGTCTCGGGACTCGGCCCCGCCCCTCCCCACCTCCCTGCAAGCGCAGGGACCTCGTGGCCGTGGATCACGGAGGAGTTCAGCTCTTCTCGTCACCCTTGGTAACTGCCAAAAATATAGCATCCACACCTGGACGAGAGCAAACTCGGCAGATATTTAAAGGATTTTCACGGGGACGGGCCGATGGCTTTGCTGGGTCGCTTGGGGGACACGGCCAACACTTGGGTGAGAAAAGCACACGAAGACCTTTTTCAGGTCATCTTGCCCACGAATCTTTCCATAGTGGGAGCACCCCAACTGTGGGAACGGTGGCAGCGAGCTTCCTGGTCCCAGAAGCCTTCACGTGGAGGTTCTCTTTGATCTCCGGGGCCTTGGGGAGAGGATTCTTGGGTCTCGTGGGGAACACAGCAGCCTGAGCTGTGCCTGTCGCCTCTGTGCAGGAGAATCCCCTCCGGCTCCCCTCCAGTTTCCCTGCGCTTCTTTTGAAAGGGTCCCCTGGGACCTCATTATGGCTGATAACTGTTCGGGTAAAGAATATTTTGCCAAATGTGGGTGTTCGCCACGCGGGACGTTGGCTGTAAATATGAGCCTTTCTCACTCGGCAGCATCTGTTGGCCTTTGGGGTAGCAATGTTCAGTTTTTCTCAACTGAGGGAAAACGTAAGAAATTTGGAGTCGATTTAGCAAACTATACGACGACGAAAATATTGAAAATGTGTGCCGTGTAAAAACATCTATAAAAATGGATCCTTTTTACTTGAGTCAAGAAGTAACCCTTCCTAGTTTTCAAATGTGGCTACTGAGCAGTTATACATCCAGCTCTCCGAGCGAGAATTCTCTTCTTCTGGAGAAAATACTTCTGGGGAAGAGTGTGGGGTGGTGCAGGAGAACTTGGGGTTCGATATCAGGACGAACCTCCTAACTGGGTGAGATGCAGGGTCGGTATCAGGAGAAGCTCCTAGGTCTGTAACTCCGGAGGAAGCAGAATAGGACTTCCTAATCTGTCTTTAATGTCGCTATAATTATCCCTGGGTATAAAAACAATGTTTGAGAACAACTCTAGGCAAAGTTAAATAAGTTGTGGTTTTTTTGTTGTTTTGTTTTTTTCACTGCAGGGTTTTTTTTGGAGTTTTTTATATTCTCCTGAGGATTGTACAGTGTTTCCCAAATGGGTATTAAAATACGGGATTCATCAGGTGGCGGCGTGAGGAAACTAGGTGTTTTTTTTCTTTGGATTCACGCTTATCACACTCTTATCTGTGTGTTTCGAAGGCAGCTAGGGTATCTTGTTTATACGAACTATCTCAACCTTTCATTACAAAGGCCATAAAATATATTTTCCTATAAACCAATGGTCCAATGACTAGGCATCTCTCATTAAGTAGAGTCAATTTTCATTTGCAATAAAGTTTTAGTGTATCGGGTTACAGTTCCATGCGAAAAAAAATCCGACATTCCACATTGCATCAGGAGAATTACGGTCCTTCCAACCCCCGGTTTCTCTGCCGCTTGCCCAGACTTGGAGAACCCGGGTCCACGTGCTCAGCGGCATCGCTGACCCACACCACCGCGACCGTCGGAGTCTCGTCTGCAAGGGGTCAGTGCGTACGAGCCACGCCGCTCTGGGGACCAAACGCGACAGCGCATGCCAAGTACTCGACACGGCACCCGGCAAACGGTCGATGCTCCGATAACCTTCGTCCGCGTGTCTCTCCGAAATTCCTCTCCGAGGCCTGGGTGCGGGGCTCACTCCCCAGGAGGACGCGGAGCTTGTGCTACGTCCCCGTAGCAACAACTCCTCTTACTCTTTCATTCAAATACTAATCTGTGCAAAAGAGATATGCTCCCTTCCTCACGGGGCTTGCGGTTTACTCAAGTGAGCGTGCAAACTGCGTCTGGCAGAGGAGGTTCGTGAGCGTGACGCCTAGCCGGGTGCATCTGGGAAGGCTTCCAGGAGGAGGTGAAACGTCGGCCGGAATCTGACCATGCCCTCATGGCAGGCGGCTGCGCGGCGAGTAGGAAGCATGGTGGGGTCCCGTGTGGCTGGAGAGAAGAGACAGGTCGCCCAGCCACCTAGCGCTGCGGAGAGGGTGGGGGGATCTTGAGCTGCTCATGGGTTTGTTTTGGGAATTGTTGAGTTTCAGGTGACTGTGGGACATTAAACAGGAGTTTACGAGTAAGTCCGGAATGGAAAAAAAATCTCAAAAGGGATTACTTAAAGGAAGATGATAAAACCGTGGCTGTGGATGAAGTCACCTGTGCGGACAATTATGTGAAATCTGTGGAAAGGGAAAGCAACGTACGACTGTCGCGCTGTGTTCGAAAGGTTATAAATGAATGACAGAGGGAACAACGGATAAATCTCCCAAGGCGTCCGAAGCGGGGGACCAAGCAGAGCGGAGAAAAGCAGCCATGTGTTTCATCGTCGAGGGCGGAGAAGTCCCGACAGTGGCTCTCCGATGTCGCTGTCACCTGGCTCCGTGTCCCCTCAGTCCCGCCGCCTTCCGGGTGACCTGATTCTTCCTTGTGGCTGGAAATACCATCCGCGTGACGTCGAAGTCCTAGTTTATATTTCTATCCTGGACTTTCCCCGCCTCTAAGCTCCGGGGGCTGCTGATGCGGGTGCGGCATTGGGTTGTCGACTTGTTCTGGCGCCTTTGGGACCGTCTGCCCAGCCTTGTGCATCCCAGAGCTCCCTGTCTGCGGCACTAAAACAGGGAACGCTTGTCCCCCGGCTCTGTCCTTCGTTGGTGAAGGGTGGCCCCACGAGGGTCAGCAACCCCACACTTCCAGGTCGCGTGTGTCTGAGCACAAGGTGGCTCCACGGCTGTGCCCAGGGCCGGGTGGAGGCCCTGTCCAGCTGCACTGGCGTGAGGTTGGTCACTACCTGCGTGTCACCGAGGCCCTGGGGAGTGTCTCGGGTAGAGTGGTGCAGGAGGGCGGGATCGGGGAGACCATGAGTAAGCAACAGGTAGGAAGGGAATCTGGGTACAAAGAGTCAGGCGGCATCATGAAGACAGGACGAGTCAAAGGAGAGACTTTGGGTTTAATTACATCCTATTTGCCGTGAGCCTCCCGTCAGGCGTTCAGACGGGCGGCAATGTTGCATCGTTTCCTGGTTTTCTGACACAAACTGGTTTTCCTTGCCCGTTTTTACGCGGTCAGCCGCGTAGGGAGGACAGAAATCTTCTTTATCTGCTGTCCACCTGCAGCCCGGGGGACCCTGCACAGGGCCACCGTGTGCGTTCGCCGCTGAGCAGATGTGTCGATGGCTCTTTCTCCTCTCTGAACCTCTTCACGCTGGATCAAGGTTCAAAGTGGCTTCGTGCGGTCTAAGTTCTGGAAATTCCATCCCACACACAAAAATATAAAATTATATGACAAGAGCAAGAGGTCTTATTTGTAAAACGTCTCAGTAATATTCCACGTTTAGGCTAGAAAGGTGGGATCGTGCTAATTAGCATACCTTTTTTTCTACTAAACTCTTCCAACGTTACGAAATCTATAACTTGGCTAACATCCCCAAATGAGCTGCTTTTAACTACCTCAGCTCTATGTTTCGTCGATGGTCTCAAAAGTACTCATTTTAAAAAGTGCAAAAAATTATCAATTAGATTTGAGAACGAGTAAAGCCAAGCACATTTCGCCAGGCCTCAGGTACCTGCAGGTCCGTAAATGGTACGTCTGGAATGTGGAAAATAATGAACGATATTCTGTTTTTACTTACGTGGTTCCAGTCTGACAGTTTGCAAAATATGTTTATTTACACCATCTCATTTCTTCTCAAAAGGCCATTCCTGCCCAAAAGAGCAAATGTTTCCTACATGAGTGTTATTTTGCTTCTTTTATATAGAGAATTTTATAACAGTTCTCAATGTACAGTTTTGAAGAGTTCTCTGGAAACCAAGCTAGATGTTGGGGGAATAGTAATTGTTAAAAATTTTTTCTTAAAAACTATTAACTAGACTAATTAAAGTATAGTAATAGGGGACTTGTCTTTCAACACGAACGTATCTGATCAGAGCAGCCGTGTTCCTGTACACGAGGAATATTTGACCAATGCGACAAGTTTTCAAAACCCTTTTGGGAGGCAGATAAAGAATCTCAGTGCGAGATCTTGGATCGCTGAAAAATATTAATGTTATTTTGTGACTTTCAAGGAGACGAGAGAAATTAGACACGGCAACCATCCCTCCATGGAAATCTTTCCCGGAGGAGTCACTAGGTGTCTGTCAAGAATGTCACCGCAGTATTTAAAGGCGTTAATTAAGATAATTGTTCTTAAAGCCAGTGGAACTTTGTCCTGATCCAAATAAAATCTTGTCCAAAATCTGCTCTAAATAAAGCACCAGTCAATCACATGATTGTGGAATTAGCAAAACAAGCCAGGGTACTAACTCGACTGATTCGTTTTCATATCTGACACACCACAAATTACCCCCACACGTAGCGGCTCAAAGCAAAAAACGTGTCATCGCGCGGTGTCCGTGGGCCAGCGTGTGGGCCCGGGTCAGCTGGGTCCTGTGCCTGGGGTCTTTCACAGGCCGCCGTCCAGGTGTCGCTGGGCTGCAAGCCCGTCTCAGGGGTCGCCTGGGGAAGGGCCCGTCTCCAGGCTCACCCGTGGGGTGCTGGCAGGGCTGTCGGGGTTCCCACTGGCTGTTGGCCGGAGACTGTCCTCAGCTCCTTGCATCACGGACGTTCCACAGGACAGCTTCGGACACGGCAGTTTGACTCATCAGAGCTGCAAGCAGGCAGAGCCGAGAGAGGTCGGC
>NW_011888949.1:122398-146648 GCF_000151845.1 Pteropus vampyrus
ACGCGATTAGCCTGATCAGGCACGTTGGATGAGGGGAGCCTCAGCCGAATTCCAGAATCTTCAATGCCCCTGTCTGCGGGGGGCGCGGAGGCGTTACTCATTGATCTCTATCTACCAGAGTTAATTTTTAAAAATAACTTGAGACTTTATAAAAGGAATAGCTATAAATTATTGGACCGGCTCCTGGACTGGCTCAAAGCGCTATTACGGACCAACTCCCGTGAGCCCGCGTGGTCCGGTCCCCACATGGATTGCCCACGGTTCCGGCGTCCTGTGTGGTTCTGGCGTCCTACACGGTTCCGACAGCTCCCGACCCTCCCTTCCTTGGCGGGACGAGCAAAGTCCTTGCCCGGGAGAGGCCCAGGGAAGGGCGCATGTAAAGTCTCCAGCCGCCGAACCGGATCTCTCCATGTTGCCTGAGGACCTTCTGTGGGCCGGCCTTGGAACCAGCCGATCCCTGCGGTCCTCGGGGAAGGGCCCTTGCTCATCGCCACGTGTCAGAGCTGGTGTCAGCCGTGCAGGGGACTCTCCGTGTCCCTCCGCAGTCGCCCGTGGGTTAGAGGTGCGGTCAGGGGCACTCGCGCAGCCGGCGGCTGCGGTTCCGGCAGCTGCTGTGTGTGGGAGGTGACATGCGCCACCTCTCGGAGCTGGGGACAAATACACTTCGGGACAGGAAGCTGCCCAGTCCCACTGGGAGGCGCACCCAGGCCGCACCAACACCTCTGAGAACAAGCCCCGTCTTCTGTGATTAAGCCCCACACCTCAGACCAGCGCCCTCTCCTTCCGCAGCAGAATTTATGAAAGACGGCACCCACGTCCTCAGCACCATGGTCACGTGCTGTCTGACCTCGGAAAGCCCGCTATCTGCGACTCCGCCCCCGTTACAGACCGTAAGTTGTCACGGGACCTCGAACTCCGTTTGCACACAGCACGCGGTGAAGCGCTGTGCACGGGCTCCACGGGGTCCTGCAAACTCGCTGACAGGTCAGGGACCCCGGGGCTGCCGCGGGCCCCGCCCCTGCAGAGCTTGCTGTCCTCTGTCCGTGACCGGTGGGGGTGGGGGCGGGCGAGAGTAAATGCCTCCTGTGCGGGAAATGACAAGGCGGGGTTGGGTTTTGTTTGTGTTTGAAATGCTGGGTTCTTTGCAGTTTTTTGGTTGGTTGTTTTATGGTTGTTTTAACGGAACGGGTTCAAAATGCATACTCACACGCACAGAATTTGGGTTTTCTGTTCTGTTGTTGTTTGTTTTTGTGCGCCTTTTTGTTCAGGTTTTGGAGCTCGATTTAAAAGCACAAGATCGGGCATAGGAAAAACATGGCCCAAACTAATGGTTCTTTTCTCAACACGGTACAAACATTGCTAAGGTGACTCTGCGTGTGCACGCGTGCGTGTGCGCACATTGCTCTGGCTACAAGAATAGGGAAGGAACAGGCTGTATCTTCCTTAAAGCACTCCATGGGTCAAAAAGCCCAGCGATGAGTACTTTCGAGCGCAGCTTCTGGGGGGCGCTTGGGTGGTTTATTTGTACCATGGAGAGCGGCCCGAAGAGGCTTTCTGGCGAACCTGCAGGCAGGAGAAAAGCCGCATTAGGCCACGTGTGCCAGGCCAGGCCTGTGGTTCAAATGGCTGTCACAAGCGACAGCCCGTGTGCTGTGACCTGTGCCAGAATGCACCCCCTCCCAGCACTCCCAACTGGGCGCCCCCTCGAGTGTCCCCTGACAGGGCTTCCTGACCCCCTCCTACCCCAGGCTGGCTCCACGGTGTGGCCTGAGCGATCTGTCGGGCGTGTAAGTAGATGACACCTCTCTGTTCCCATGGCCTTCGTGGATGGTGGCTGCTGCTCCGTGCGAGGCTCAGGCCCGCGTGACCTGCCCACGCCACACGGTTCCGCCTGCTCGGTCCAGTGGGAGCCTTCTCTCTGGGGCTCTAGCATGCCCCTCCCAACCTCAGGGCCTTGACCTCACGGCGCCCTCTCTGGAACATTCCAGCGGCTCCGGGGCAGGACTCTCCCCCTGCTGGAGGAGGGGGAGGTGATATCTGACTGGGAGGAGGGTGGCTTGTCTGTGGGCGTAGTGACAAAGGCCTTTGAGTTCCTCTTGGCATATTCTTTTTTTCCCAGTAACTTGTGAGATGAGGTCCCCTGTTGGGAGCGGTCACAGAGGACCGAGGGGTCTGAGGGGTGCGGTCTGGCAGACAGCGAGGGCTGCTGGTGCCGGGCGCAGGGGAGCAGCGGACCCCCCGTGTGACGGCTGGGGGTCGGCGGGGCCGCTGGCTTTGGACCAGTGAGGATGCGGCGTGCTCTCTCGGGCGCGCACCTGCCCCGTTCCCAGCACACAGCCTCGGGCGGGGGTCGTCCGCGCTGCGGTGTGGCAGCCGAGTGAAGCGGAGTGAAGGTGTCTTCACAGGAGCGATGACCTCGAGGGACCGTGTGACTCGCCTGGGCGGGGAGGGACGCGAGGCCGGGCGGGGCCGTCGGGAGGGAGTCAGGTCGGGCATCTGGGGCAGGGAGAGGTGGGCAGAGGTGGGGGAAGGGGTGGTGACCGCGTCCACGTGCGGTGGGGCACGAAGTCTCGCGTGATGACCAGGTCAGTCAGAGGGAGGAAAGGAGGCCAGCGGGTCGGGGAGCTGACAGGGGTAGCTGAGCCGTGTGGAGGGCGGGTGTGTGACCCAGGGACACTTGGGGACGCTTGAGAGAGAGGAGGAGGGGGCAGGTGATGGGCGGCAGGAGGGACCCACCACTCCATCTTCCGGCCGACAGGGGTAAGAGGACTGTCCGCTGGAAGGGGGTGCTGCGGCCTGCCGGGGGCCCGTGCCCGTGAGGGCGGGAGGTGGGAGGAACGGCACTGGGGGGCGAGAGCAGCTGCTGCAACATGGAGCATGTGGGGGGCTGGCGGAGCGGGCTACGGCGGCCCCGTGGGCCCCGGGGGCCCCGCGTCCCCCTGAGCCAGACCAGGGCGCCGCCCCGACACCAGATGTCCCCCGATCTCTGTGCAGGCCACGTGATTGGAGACTCGGAGCCCTGTGGGCGCTCAGGCGGGGCCCCCAACCCCGAGGAGGGCCAGACGTGCTCCCGGGGACAGAGCGCTCACAGTCCAGTCAGCCTCGAGCCTTGCAAACCCCCCGCCGGATAATCGATTGCTTGGGACGGTGACGTTCAAGTTTTCGTTGGATGTCGATAAATTTAAAAAGAGCCCCGTGATTTGGAACGTAGCAAACAGAAAGGAAGTGAGGGTGCTGGGTGACTGTCACCGCCCGCCTCGCCCGTGCACCCGCTCCCTGTCCCTCTGCCAGCCTCCTGCTGCCCCTTGCCGTGCCTTCCTCCCCTGCTGCGTCCTTCTCAGCACCCCGAAGCCCCCTGGGCTATGGGGAAGGGGCCCTGGACTGGAAACCAGGCGCCCCCCGCCCCCGCCCCACTGCCACGCTTCACTGCGACCCTGAGAAGGTTACGGGAATTCTTCAGGCCCGGGTCGCCCGCCAAGAGTGAATTCGCTCGTTCATTGAAGCTCTAGAGCCCTTTATTCAAGGCCGCCCTTCCCGGGTTTTTGGGCTCCGAGCTGTCTTCGTGCGCCTGAGTCGTCACAGGTGCGCTGCTGGTTAAAAGGACTGCCCTGCCCTGTTACGGCGACTTAAAAAGCTCTCCGCTAAGTGTCGCTTTCCACGATGCTGCAGAGGAGACGGGCGACTGTGCCGGTCCCCTGCTGAGCACGAAGGCTCTTGTCTTCTCGGGGTCCCTTCGGGGAGGGGACGTGAGGCAGGCGGGGAGGTGACAGGGAGGCCGTGCCGCGTTTTCTTCCCCGCGTCGAGCCCGAGGCGTGCCGCCCCCGGTGGGGCTTTCCTTGGGGCATCGTCCCTCTACGTAAGCGGCCTCGCCTCGCGTTTGGAACAGGGGGGGGGCTGGCTCACTTTCCCTGGGTACTCGTTTTAGTCACGAACAGGACAAGGGCATGTGACCCAAATGACGGAGATTGTCGAAGTAGAACCCTCCCGCCTGAGCATGTCTCCCATCCTGGCCGAGCGCTCGGCCGGGTGCTCGAGGGTGCGGGCAGGGAGGCGGATGTCCACCCGCAGGACCTCGTGAGCCCGCTGACGCCTGGGGCCCGGCCAGCGCCCCGCTGCCGTCACCGCCTCCGACGTGACAGTTCAAGCACAGCTTTGGGGAAAACGTAAAGATGTCCACAGCGTCGTTACGCCCGCCGTATACGACGGTGCGAAGCACGTGGCAAGCAAGAGGAAGCCCGGCATGTGTAGTCAGTACGGGAGAAACTTCTAGAAAGACAAAGGAGGTTGAGGCTGGCCTTGAAGAAAGAGCCGAGGAGACAAAGGGCCAGCGCCTACGTGGACGAAGAAGCCGCGTGGACGCTCAGGAATTGACTGTTTTGTGAAGATGGACAAATGAGGCAAATCTGAACAGCGTTCGGGCAGCGACGGAGTCCGGCTCTATTTACGATAAAACCCATTCCTGCAGATTTTCGAAAGCACAAGAAAGTATTTGTATCGGTCCATTTGTTTCACTTTGGGGTAATTTAATTTGAGGTTGGAAGAGGCCGTGAGCATAGTATCGTGCCACAGTCTGGAGGCTGCAAGTCCAAGGTCACGGTGTGGGCTGGTTGGCTTTCTCCGAGGCCGTAGGGAAGAATGTGCTCCAAGCCTCTCCCCGGCTTCTGGCAATCTTCCTGGCAAATCTGCCCAGTTTGCTGGCGGTCTTCGGGGTCCCTTCCCTTTGCAGAAGCATCGCCCCAGCCTCTGCTTCACGTTCACGTGGCACCCTCTTCGTGTTCCAAATCTCTGCGTTGAAAGTTCCCCTTTGGGTAAGGACACCAGTCACACTGGATCAGCGTCCCATCCCGATGACTCACTGTCACTGACTGCCCTGTAAAGGCCTTGCCCAGATGAAGTCCCATTCCGAGGTCCTGGGGTTAAAGCTCCAACATATCTTTTTTGGGGAGACGGACACAATTTAACCCACAGCTAAGAGTTAAGAAAAAAATAACGAATTGCTTTCTGTTTAGACTTCTATTAAAACAGCGAGATGTTCGTTTACCAAAATCAGGATAGATTGTCGCCTGTTACTGTCTACTAAGCTATGAAATTGTGCTCGCATTTCCCAAGACCACTTCCACGTCAAGTCCTGAATTTTACACCAAGGAACGAAGCTTAGTCAACGCCTCGTCATGGGGTAAAAACCACTTTATGAGGTAAAGAAGAAATGTGCCGGCCGGACCAACCTCACACCGGACTTCCAGACGCGAATTGTGCAGAGCAAACGTTTTTTTCGGCCGATGTTATTTATCGAGTGACATAGGCACCCAAATCGTCACCCCGTTTCCAGCTGGCCACCCAAGGGCGTCGGTGTCACCGATTCCAACAGCAAAACACCTGTGCGTGAAATCGGCAATGTCGTGAGTAGATTGCAGCAGCTCTGACGGCCACGAGGCTGCAGTTGTCCCTGGAAACAACCGGATGTCTCCCCAGCCCTCTCTTGCCAAACCCCTGTCACTCGGGAAGGGAGCGGAGCCGCGGGGTCAGCTGTCCTGTTTCCTTTCACGTCCTGGAACCGCCCCCCGCTGTGCTGTAGCCAGGAGCGGACTGGCGCCGGCTCTGCATCTCTGAGGGAGCGAGGACGCCCAGAGAATTCTGTGGGGTCTCTACTTTTTAGAGCACTTCCCGTCATTGTTCATCGAAACGCCGTTCGATCTTTAGGGGGCCCCCTCCCCCACCTCCCGCCGCGGAACCACCACCGCGGTGCTGATGACGTGCCCCCCGCAGACCCCAGAAGCAGGGAGTGGAGGGTGCAGACGCGTGGGTGCCGCAGGGTCAGAGGCGACCTCCGGGTGTCCGCGGAGACGTCGCGGGTCTGCCGTCCATCAGCCTCCCAGCGGTAACGTCCTTCGCCAGCGTGGTCGCCATGGTCGCGGGCCAGCGCCGGCTGTTCCCAGCGTCACCTCGGTTTTCCTGCAGGCCAGGCTGTCCCTTTGACCCCTGGGTCACCCGTCACCGCATTGTGTTTTTTTCTAGGATTGATTGACGGTTCCCGGCTGCTCCCGTCTCTCCGGCATCCGCGGGCCCATCTCACGCATCGTCGCCGTCTGGCGTGTCCATCCTACTGGACCCTCCTCCGGCGAGGTGTGGTGGTTCCCATCGCTTTACGCGGACCACACGGTTCGACCTGCTCCCCCCGGCCAGTCCCCTCCGCGGGCCTCTCAGTAGACGTCTGTGCCCACAAACTCCTTCGGGTCTCTGTTGGGCCACCATCATATAGACGACAGTTAGGTTCCGTCCTCCGTTTCCGAAGACGGCGATCCATTTTCCCGCGTTGCTGGCCCTCATTCCGCATGGTCTGGACTCTGTTCCCTCTGCAGGGAATCGCGTTTCCCCGACGGCTCTCCTGCCCGTCTTGTGTTTTCGCTGTGATTTTCGTGTGTGGGGATTTGTTTTTTATTTACACCTCTTCACTTTCGGGACCCGCGTTTGAAATCTAAACAAATTCATGCCCTGTTGTCTGTGTTCAAAGAAAATACCTTTCCTGTTTCCGTTCCTAATGCAATGTCTTCGGCGTGCACCGCCTTCCTAGCTCGTGCATCTTTTAATGCGCGTTTCTGTCTCGTTTTCTCTCGGGGCTGTGTCGGCGCACTTAGCTCTGAGCTACACTCTAGTTCATTAATTTCATTTCTATTATGTCTAATCCGTCGCACGATGGGTCCATTAACTTTTCTATTTCAGTGGATATATGTTTCGAAATATCTAGAAATACCGTTTGCTTCTTTACAAACCTTTTGGGTGGAGGGCTGGGTATTTTTTCATTCCCTCTGCCCACCTTCGGGCATTTATTTTTTACGATTGAGGATTTTTCACCGGGAGCGCTCCTCAGGCCAGAGGGTGTGCGTGTGTGGTCTCCCCTGTCACGGCGACCTGCGTGGTGACTTTGCTGGTGCCACAGGAGTTAACTTTCCTGGGCTGGGCTCGTGTTGATTTCTCTCTGGAGTTTCCCTGACAACCAGATGGTGTGAATATGGCCACGTAAACACAGGGCTGAGCTTCGGTCCATGCCAGGGCGTCCGCCAGAGCCCCGACTTGGCAGACGACTGTGTTGCCCCTGTTTGGGGCTCATAGATAGAATGTTCTGGTCTCGCTTTCAAGGAGAGTCAATCCATGTGGGTCCTGGCTATTTTAAAGGGTCCATGGTTTAGGTTCATGGCCCCATGGAGGCCCGAGGCACCTACCCTGCCTCGAAGCCCCACACGTAACCCAAGCCTGTGTTCAGGCCGGACGCCCCATCGGCTGCCCCGGCCTCGGCTGGAACCCACGTTCCCATCGCGTATTTTCTGCTCATTTCTGGCACCTGGATGTTTCCCTTAGTTCGGGCTGCATGGATCTTCAGCGTGTGACGTCGCATCCTGCGTGCGTGACGAGTCGATCTTCTCTGTCAGCCTCACGTGCCGTGCCTGTCGCCAGAGCCCAGTGGCATCTGGACTCTCTGTGGCCGTCCCTCCCCGCACACGACCCCCAGGTCGCTTTCCCCATGGGCGGCTGCGACCTCACGCATTTCCCAGGGGACCTCCTGGAGAGCCGTCCGTCCAGGGCACAAGCCAACGGGCCTGTGCACGAGGGGCCTGGCCTCACGGCCATGCCCGAGTCGACGTGGCCTCGGGGCTCTTGCTGGCTTCCTTGCGTTTGTTTACGTTCCAGGTTTGGTGACATAACAGATCCTCCGCACGCTCAAGTGTCTTCGATGCGTTTGTGGTGTTTCTGTACCGCCGCCCGCATGCATAGCCCAGGAGGTACCGGCCGCCGACAGCAAGTCTGCCATTTCTTGCAGCAAGTGTCCCCTGCTTTACTGAAATCTGTTCTTTGGGATCTGCAATGACATGCGCCTTCCCCAGCCAAGCCGTGAGCTTGGAAATCAAGTCCTTTCATCAGTTTGCATCAAGTTTTTTATCGAAACCCAAGTAAAATCTAGTCTCTTTTTCTCTGCCGTGCCGGCGGGCTGGTGTGCGTGTGCCCATGCGCACACCTGCTTCCGCTTGCCGTTCCCTGGAGAGTTCTAGTCGGTTCTTTTTCCCAGGTTCCCACTGAATTTCCACTTTTCCCACCCATCTGACACTAACCCCAGCGGTTTACGTGACAGTGGGCGGTTCCTTACGGGACTGAACTCCCGACCTGTCGCCTCTCTAAGAAGCTGATGCTGAGCCATCTCTCCGACAGCTCCTGCAAACTCTGAGTCTAAATGGCACTTTTACCCCAAGCTGGCTGCCAGCGAAATGCGCTTACTGTGCCAGCGCCAACCTCGTCACCCGCCTGAGACGGACGTGTGTCCCTCATTACGTTCCTGATGGTTTCTTGCAGTTGGCTACGCGGACGGCCTAGCCGTGGCTGTGGTGGCCAGGACCCTGTTACTTCCTGACTTCAACCCCCAGGTGCTGTAAACGTCGTCACGGCGACAAGTTGTGCTTCCACCTGGGCGAGACGAGCTAGAATCTTTTAGGTGGAAGACATGAGTTTTAGGCACCCTTCTAACCGATCATAAAATCTGTTATTCTTCAAATGGCGAACACGGGGCAGCCCCTCCCCGAAACCTCCTACCTTCATTCTAGAACATGGAGCACCTGCCGAGCCTGCAGGACTGCACGGCAGACGGAAAGGAAGCGGCGGCCAGCCGTGGCCACCCCCTGGCGGGACACGATTCCCTTTCCCGTGGCCTCCTGCGAGCCCCTCTCGGGCGGCAGACGCCCTCCCCGCCTTTCCCTCCAGCCCCCCCGCCTGTCCCCGCCCCTCCCCATCCTCATGGGCTCCTGCCCTTTGCGTGTCTCTCTTTCTCACGGTCTGCGCTCGCTGCTGGCCTTCCTCCCTGGTCCAGTGTCCCCGTGGTGCCTCCCCGACCCCCCCCAACCCCCCTCGTCCTCTGCTTCTCCAACTAATTTCGTTCTGCCCATTTATAATTTTCTTGTGTTTTCAAGTCAGTGTAACCATGGGAAGACTGGCTGTTGACGTCATAGCTAAATAATAACGGATCGGCCCGTGACGTGTGGAGGGACACAGGATCAAAGTGCTGTTGTGTTGCTGGCATTTTTTTTCTCCGTCGAGCCCTGGCGTAGCTTCCGGGCAGAACTAGATGCCCAGGGACAATGTGTTCACACCCCAGGCAGATCTCCTTGCCTCGTTTTGAATGGTTTATTGGATTTCTAGCTCTGTTTTCTCTTCTCTGACAAAGTTCTCTTGTCTTTCTTGGAGAAGCATGCCATTCGGATCTATGTGGGGTTCCTTTATGGGGTGCACTTAAATTAATGTCAACAGCAAAGCGATCAGTAGACAGTTCAAGTTCAGTTCTCCTGAAGGAGGCTGAGGTATCAGCATTAACCGGCTAGAGCACTTTTTATCAGCGAACAGAAAGTTACAATAAGGAACAGCATGCTCGCTAAGAACCAGTGAAGATGGCCTCGCCCGCCACCAGCGATGTGTGAGCACGCTGGGGACACATCGCTGGGGACTCCAGCAGGGAAGGGTCTGTGTTTGTGGCGGATGAGCAGGCCGAGACATTTCTGATGCTGCAGCTAAAAGGTCTCGGAAGAGGCCCGATGACATCCTGGCGGGACCGACGACAGAGCCGACAGCGGCCGGGAGGCAGCCTTCCACCTTGCGTGCGTTCACATCTGGGCGTGCGTGGGTGTGCGATCACGCTGAGGGTTATCCTCAGCACAGCGGGTTGCGTGTTCCCGCTGTGACTTAGCGTCTCTTGACAGTGACCGGTACTCTGTACGAGGTCCCAGGGGATTCTCGGTGGGGCCAGGATTGAGAGCCGGGTGCCTCAGACGGAGGTTCTCAGGCGTCAGGCACGTGCCCACTGGGACACCTGTGAACAGGTCTGTACAGCCTTGTCGGAATGCGGACTCAAAGCCGAGAAGACCTGGATGTAGTAAGCCTGGATGCACCCAGGAAGCTGCACCTCGACAAGCAGCGGGCAGTCTGGGGGCCACTCGCCGAGCAGCTCCGCTGTGGAGCCCCCCGCAGAAGAGCCTGGAGCCCCATCTGAGTCCCAGGGAGCCACGCCAGCTAATGAGCGCCAGCATTTTTAGCTCAGAATTCAGCAGCCCGCGCCAAATAACGAAAGATTCTTCCTGAAATGCTCATCAGAGGACCTCACGCATACGCCAAACGCACACGCGGCGCTGACTGATCACTTCGATGTGTCTTATCATAATCACGCGTCTGAGCGCCACCTCCCTCTCATCTCGCCCTGGTTTAGAATTCGTCGCAAAGGCAAAACGCGCTGTGATTCCGCAAATAGTTTTGGACTCGTCAACACCAGAAGATAAATTTAGAGCCCTTTTGTGTAAAACGCAGAATTTCACTCTCTGCAGAATTGCCAATTAGCATGGGAGACTCGGACGCAATCTTAACACAGCAAAAGGCTGCGTTTCCTCATACGCGCGCATCGCAAGGGACGTGTTAGGGCCGCGTTCACTGTGAGTGAGTCTTTTTCTCCTTCTGACACCGCCTGTAGAATCTTCTCCACAGTGTTGAAAGCAGTAATTGTTGTCTTATCATCGCTTAGAGACCCTCTTCCATTTGTTACACTTAGATTCATACCTTGCCTTGCAGAGCTCTGTCTTCACACCCCCGAGGGAGCCAAAAACCAGATAGAAGTACTTGTGCCACGTCGATGGGTCGCTCCCCGTCCCCAGAGGCAGACAACGCTCATGAAATCAAAGGAAAGCCGTTTTCAGATCACGTGTCCTTTCAAAACACCCCACAGTCTGAAATCTCCTACGACTATGAGAAATACAGATGGAAAGAAAACCTATTTTTTGAACCAAAAATTGAAAACCCACCACACCTACTACCCCCATAATTTCAGGAGGGTTTTTTTCCCCCAAAGGTCAACTGCGGACCTGCTTTTTTGGGTTGTTTCCATCTACTTTTCCTCCCTGCCTGCGATGTCGTACGTTAGATCTTTTCAGCTGCTCCTGGCACCTGTGGCGCGGTTTGGAAGACGGCTCATAATGGGTCTGTAACACGCTTCCAGAGCGTATTGAAAACCTCCGAGGTTCTTACAGGTTGGCACAACCCTACGTAGAACCAGGAATCACCGGGCGTTTTCAACGTTTTTTTTCTACATATGCTTTCTGAATTTGTTCTGGAATTTTGCATTCAACACAAGAACGCTCTTTAGGATGGAAAATGGTCTTTCCAGCCCTTCATCGTCAAGTTCTTTCCTCCCCGTGTTCGCTGCCCTCCCGCCCCCCGCCCCCCGCCCCCCGCCGGCCACCTTCCCTCTCAGCTCTGCCACCCTCCTGCTCACTTCGGGCTGGACACGTGGCCAGCTGACGGTGCCATCCCACACCGATGCGTGACGTCCTCCTCGAGGCTTGAGGAAGGGCGTGTGCCCTGTGATGCGAGGTTCACGATGATGCCCTCAGCAGGGCAGGCGCTCTGGTTCCTCGGAGATGCTGGGCATTTCGCCGCCGTGGCTCATTTCGTCCGTGTTTGGACCCACACACCAATTCCTTGGGGGCCGTTCTTCGTCACCAAGCGCCTTCCACTAGCTAAACTGAGAAAATAACTTCTCATCTTGCCAGGCAGCAGGATCCCTCGCAAAGCGAGGATGAGGAGGAAGGACACGTGGGCCAGGCTCGGTCACCATGAAGACGCGGGGGGCCCCCTGTTTGTTTGATTACCTCAGCTGGCTGTAGGCTCCACGCCAGCACGACGCTGTCGCTGATGGTCCAGGCCTCCAGGCGTGCACGGCGTCCAGTCCGGAGTCGCTCCCCGAGCGGATGACACACGTCCCAGGCTGTGGCTCACATGGCTTGTTTTCTTCCGGAAAGAGGTGGCGGGAGGCGGGAGGGCAAGCCGGGCTCGGAGCAGGAGGGACAGCCCGCCTGACGTCCCATCCCTCTCCGCCGTGTGCGTGCGTGTCACCCACTTGCTGTCATTCCAGAAGGCTCCGAGGGTCTGTTGTTGATTTCGTTACTGAAAAATTCAACGAAAGGCCTCTGAGAGGTAAGCGGAGAGAAGGCTGAGAGATGACCCCAGAGCAGAATCCAGGAGGAAGCATGAGCCGTCTCAGAGACGGAGAACGGCGGGGAACCACGAACACGGCCCCCACGAGGCCCGCGAGACGCGTGCGCAAAGCGCCGTAATCCGAATGAGACTGAGCCTTCAAAAATGATCCTGAAGATGAGAAAGCGAGTTATAAAGGGGCCATACTGCGAAGACGTGGAAGTATTAGCTGAGGAAAGGCACACGGGGACAGCGTGCCGGCCACGACAGCGTGCCGGGAGGGGTCTCTCGGCTGATTTTTTACCCAACACGTTCCGGAATCTTCTTGGGTCACCCCGTCTAGTGAACTGCCCGGCACACCCACAGAGGGCTTGTTCCAAGGGTCTGCGTGGGCGCGCGGACACGAAGGCTTTAGCTGACACAGCCTCGGGCGCAGGGCGCTGGTTTCCGATCTTAGTTTTCAGTCGTCGGAGAACACGCTCGGTCACTCGGGCAGGACAGCGCGTCTGCTCCTAAGAGTCTGTTCCCGGTGGCACGTCAGCGTGGGTCACCCTGCTGTTGTCCTTCCTCACCGAGATGCGGCTGTCACGTCCGGGGGCCACATAACCATCGGCAGCCCTCAGCTCTTCGTCACGAGCTGACCGGCACTCGGCCCCACGGGGCGGCGGCCTGGCCGAGATGCTCTGCAGAAAGGCCCGCGGCTTCAGGGACGCCCGGGGAAGGAAGGCTTCTCTTCACGTCGCTGCCCCGGAACTTTGCCCGTGACCGAGCCTGAGCGACCACGGGCACGCTTTTCATCCTCAGACACGTGTAGGTGGGGCAGGGCACCCACGTGGAGGTGTGAGGCGGCTACTAAGACAGGCTCAGGAAAGCTGACCTGGCCAGCAGCAGGTGGGACTGGCCCTCCGAAAACCAGCATCACGTCGGGTGCGCGCACCGACACGGAGAGGTCGTAGGAGGGCGTGGGGGAGGCAGAATGCTGGACCTCTCGCTCCTGGGCTCTGGGGCAGGCCTGGGGCGGACACGGCCTGGGAACCTGAGGCACATCGGCGTTCAGTGCACCTTCTTATAAGGGAGGGGCGCGTGGACGTGTCTTCAGCTCGTGGAGATTAAATGCCAGGTGACACTCTCCACTCCGATGACGCTCTTTCACCAAAGAAGAGAACCAGATAGTCACACACCGCCTTCCTTGTCTGTCCTGGGAAGTAAGTTCGATGCACTTGACCTTCAGTGTCACGGAGACCGGGCGTCAAGGTCGGGAAATAATGCTAGCAGAGGCTGCGAAGCTGCCGTGAGCTGCTGTGGCAGGAGCTCTGCAAGGCGCGTGACGCCGGCGGCCCGGCCCGTGCTTGCCGGGCGGAAGCACGCTTTGCCTTCCCCGTCGTCCCCCGTCCTGTCGTCCTCCTACCTTTCCATGGTGCCCCGGGATCTGCCTGGGATCCTGTGCCCATTCTCCATGATTGCAGCTGGATGACAACTGACCGCTTTCCTGGCGAGCCGGTTGGCTGCAGCATTAATCTCCTCAGAGTCATTCTCATTCTGAAGCTGTCCCCTCTCCGCAGATGAAGAAACGGTGGCTTAGGGCGGGAGAAGTTTTCTTCTCAACACAGTACAGTAGGAACAATTTTGAGCGGCGCGTGAGAAGACTTTGACCTCCGGGTCCCCTTCCTTCGACCTTACGTGACCTTGGACCAGTCCGTTTGCATCTCCGAGCTCAATTTCTTAACTTAAAAGGCAAAGCAAGGACAAGCTGCCCTAGCCACAAGAGCAGGTGTCGGGAGGGTCAAGTTAAAGGATACTGAAAACTGCTTCTGTACATTTCAAAGACCGATACAACGTAAGGGAGTTTGGCTGATTTTTATGTCGCCTCCCCACAAGGCTGGTCCTGCACGGTCTGTGCCCAGGAGAGAAAAGGAAGATGGTAAACACAGCAAAAGAAGAGACAAAAAGTCTCGTGTTCTCAGGCAGAATCAGGACTGAGCCAGCACAAAGTCCTGGCAAACAACAAATAGAAAAGGCAGTGAAGGGGGAAATGAGCTGCCAGGACCAGCACGAAAGTCGGGTTTTTGTTTCTTAGTGGCCAGCCAAGGATGTGACGGAGCTGGGAAGAAGCCAGGACGCACGGCTGTCCTCGAAGATTCATTGGGAAGTTAGTCCTCGCGGGTCATTTCCTGTGCATTTCTCCCTAGCAGTGCTGCGACGGGTTTCATTTGTCTTTGGAAGGCGAGCCTGAGACGCGTGGACAGGCTGCTTGAATTGCAACGTCCAAGCGGAGATGGGAGGAAATGACCAAAAAAAAAAAAAAAAAAAAAAACTGCTCGGCTGTTTCTGGACGTCACAGGTGCACTTGAAATGGATATCGGGACACGTTCTTGGAAGGGCAGTGGGAATTTTTACCGCTGGTCTCCGAGGTTCATTTCCTTTGCTTAGACGGGCGCTCATTTTCACCGCGTCGTGTCTGCACAGATGGTCTCGTCGTGACGCGTTACCGAAAGCGCTCTCTGTGAAGAGGGCGCAGAGGATGGAAGGCATGTTCTCTGTTAATAAGTTAGACGAATGGGAATTGGTCACAACGGGATCCATTACAGCGGTTTAGGGCTGGCTGTGGTCTGAGGCATTCGAAGAAACCAGAGTTGCAAGAAGAAACCACCGTCTCTACGCTCTAAATTTCCAAAGTTTTGCGGGAGACCTGTTATTCCAGGAGAGGAGAGGAGATATAATCCTGAATCCGGAGGGTTTTTCATTGCTCTTGTATTTTAAAACTGACAACGACGTGTCACCTGTGTTTTGATTGGTGCCTAGATTTCCACAGCCCCTTGGAAGCTGCAGATGATCGGGAAGAAGTTATATAACCAGGGGAAAAAACGAAGAAGGTTTAGCTTGTATCAAGTCACTTTCTAATACTTGTCTGATGTCACAGGAGCTAAACAGCTTGACTTTTTACTAAGTATTTCAATTCGTGCTTAGCTGTTTAGGGCCACAAGATTTTTTTTTCAATCATGACAAGAGGTTTAACTTCATGAAAGTGATATAAAACAGATTGGCAGCATGTGTGGAAATGTGCGCCACACGTGGACATTAGAACAGGGGCTGATCACGGCCTCGGCTTGACGGAGGGACACTTCTCTCGGAAGGACTGACCCATTCAGGGAACGTTCCGTCGCCACTCAGCTTCGACATCCGGACTCATAACTCACTGGACCGCCAGCCGTGAGAGCAGGGACAGAGACGAGGCCAGAAGCAGTGGATGCCGGCAAGATGGTGAGTCATCGGCCAGCCAACAACGGAAGACATGAGTGGAACGGGAGATGAAAAATCAAGCGGACACCGGCTGTGCCGTGAGACGGGACGCCCGCAGAATCGCGGCAGGGCAGGCGAGTCGAGGGCACACGACTTCTGCAGCACCAGGAGCGTGTCGGATGGGGCGTCAGATGTTCATCGTTTCTTCCCAGAATGACCCAGCGGAGCAGAGTGGCTGCTGCCCCCGCCACAGGACCGAGCATGCCGCTGGCTTTCATTATGCGCGGAAGGACCGGGGTGGACCGTTCAGAGGAGGGGCCTCTGCCCCGGAGGCCCACCTGGTCCTCAGCCGGGCTCCTGGGCATCGCTGCGTGCCAGGCACGTCGCCGCGGTGGACGGGATGAATTACTAAGACCAGGAGTGCACGTTTTTCAGAAGAATGTGTCAAGGCCGGGAGTTAGGAACATGCCACGTACGTGCGGCACGTCACAAAGTGGTTTTGAAAATGGGGTGCTTGTTTCCTTGCCTCGTCTCGCCCCACGTCAACTGAAAGCGGGGCACACGGGGTTCGGTCTTCACTGTCTGATGCTCGCCGCCCAGGGGTGCTGGGGGGTGTCCGTCACCTCGACCGTGATGATGGTGTCACCGGTGTTCGCCTGTGTCCAAACTCATCGAACTGTACACGTTACCTACGTGCTATTCCTCGTATGCCGGCCATACGTGTCGCATGCCAGTAGGGACCCGCTGGGCCTGCCTTCTCTGCTGGCGACAGAACCTTCAGAATTGTCACGCCGTAGACCCTCTGGGAAAACAGTTCATTCGTCTCATTTCAACGTCAAGACATCTCATGTTTTCCAGCTTCTTTTTAGAGGTTTTATTTTCTTCTTTTACGTTTTTTTTTTTTCCCCTCACTCCATCCCCGACGTCTCACGCCGATGATTTTCCTTCTTCCTCTCTCTTTATCATCCGGTTTCCAAATCTCATTTTCTGTTCCCTGCACGGTCTTTTCCCCGTGAATCTTGCCCAGTGTTTTTAGCCCCTTCACGTCGGGCGAACCCGTCCTAGCTCCTTCACCGTACGTTCGAGCCGTGGCGCCCTTGATCCTGGCACGGAAGAATCTGACTCCGAGCTCGTCTACACCCTCCGCGATGTTGAACTTCCTCTGTGAGTAGGATATCGGATCAAGTAGGAAAGTGGCTACGGATCTCGAGCAGGCTGGCAATTAGGAGGACTCCGCGATGGAGGAGCAGCCGGACAGTCACGTGGAGGTCACAGTTCGAGAACGTTGCCGTGGGTTGGGAGCGAACAGAACGTGAAGCCGTGCGGACGTTTTTGTAGGACGCGCCATGACAGTCAGGAGGGGGCGTCCCCGGGGAACACGGGAGCTCTGAGGTGTGTCCCACAGACGCGGGGGAAGGATGCAGGGCGAGGCGTGGCGAGCGCGGAAGGCGAGTCTCATGGAAGAGCTGACAGGATCGGGGCGGGGACCCCGAGCTAGTCTGGAGAGGGGTGCGGTGGCTCCCTTCTGGAGTGGTGCGGAGGGAGCGGACGGAGGGAGCGGAGAGCTCACGGTAGAGACGGGGGCGGGCGATGGGTCGAGAAGGGCTTCGGGTGGCTCACTGCCGTTCGGGGACGGCTTGAGTTGGCACCGGGAGGGAAGAATGGCATCGGGGGAACGAAACGCTCAGCTCGGTTTACCGAGAAGACGGTGGAGCCGGCAGCTTAGACAGGGGCGGGCAGAGGAGAGCCAGGCTTCGAAGGCGCCGGCACTTTGCCTAGGAGAAGGCCATGCGGCAGGAGGCGACGTCCGGGGGGGCCGCTGGGGGGTCCACAGTGCGGCCTGGCTGTCGGGGTCACCGACGTCCAGGCGATCACGGCCGACGGCCACCAGTGCGGATGATTTCCCAGAGGAAGGGCTGCCAGGTGCGTCTGCGTGAGGGTGCGTGACGGGCGGCGGTGGGCAAGGCCACAGGGACCGCCCAGCGGGAGTGAGCAGCGGAGAGGGTGAAACCACTGAACGTCAGCGGCAACCATTTCGCGTGATGTCTTAGAAAAATAATTTGCTGAAACCGTTTCTCCTTTCCCGTGAACGTGTCTTGGGTGACAAGTTTTCTGACATCCATTTCCCAAGGGAAATTCGATGGTGGAGGAAGAAACCAAAGTCACTCATCCCCCGGAACTTGGGAAAGCGCACTCAGCAGAGGCGCGCGGTCTGGCTGGCTGCCGGCTCCGCCCTCTGTCCCGTGATCAGAAGCATCCGAGCCTGTTTTGAGGAAAGAAACATAAACACAACCGATAGGGACCACGAATAAAAGAAAGGCTTTCTCTCTGTAAGGAATGGACTCTTTCGATGAGATGCAGCTTCGCAGAGCCTCTCGCGATGAGGCCTTGCACAAGTGAACCCTTGAAGTTCGCTGCCTTTAAAAGCTCGTGCCCTTCATTCCTGAGCTTCCTGGGGCTCCGGGCGGAGGGACCGTTTCGTGGAAGAGAATGTTCAGGTTGCTACATCGGTTCGTCTTCCTCCCGCTTCTCCGTTTTTAAAGAGAGGCACGTGAGTCATGATCGCACTTGGGTTTTTAATGGACAGTCCGTGACACTGATGCTCGCTGTCTTCTCTGGAAGCTTCCTTCACGGGCTTCCCCGGCCTGCCCAGCATCTCGGGTTTTCTCCGTCTCTCTCTCTCTCCTCTTTGAATCTTTCTAACGAGTGATTCAGTGTTCGGGGTATTTGATTATACTTCTCATGCATTTATGCCTTTTTCTCCCATCTCTGCCTGGCAATACAGACCGAAAATTGAAAATAGATAGTTCTCTCGTCTTTTAATCTTCTTACCATTGCCCTTAAGAGGTTATTTTAATTTGGTCTTCCTTTTTCTCATTGGTTCCACTCAGAAGATACCCACAGAGCTGATTTTCAGGGTCATTTACTCTATTTAAAGAAGTATGCGAAGAGATAAGTCTAGACGTTTGCTTGGGAATGGCATAACCAGGGAATTAATTGAAATGGCTGTTCCCAGATGGATTTAAAAAATAGAACTTCAACCAGGAAAGAGCATGTGTCTTTACTTTGCATATTGATTACATCTGTTGCTATTCTGAACGTCTGAGTTGACGGCAATCAAATAGGACTTATAACTTTGGAGTGGAAAGATGTACCCCGTACTCAGACAATTTCAATGCCGTGTTTAGGGAGAGACAGACCGCAGATGCAATCGTGCCTTAAGATTCGATCACCCCGATATCCAGACGCCTCCCCTATTCCAGATGCTTCAGCTTAGATCCGCTTTCTTCAGCCTGCGTGTCCCCCGCCAACTGTGTTCGGAAAGATGCTTTTAAATGCTGGTCGCTGAATGCTGACTCACGCAGGCCGCCCTGTCTCAGAACCTGCACAGGGAGAGGCAAGGAAGCAAAATACGATTCTCAAGGGTCTCAGGGGGATATTCGAGACCTGGGGATTACGGGATTTTGGAAACACTGTTTTTATTTTGTTAGGTGCTTCCGAAAGCCTCGCTTCCCCTTGCAATAAGTCCTCAGTGTACTGGCCACCCTCTGAATCTGAACTGCGCAGAGGGGACAGCAGCCTGCCCACTGCGGCCCCGGAGTCAGCCTCTCCACTCACTGAGGATGCGCTGTAGAATTTGCCGTAATTTACAAAAACCTCCCAGAGCACATGGGTCGCCCTGTCCCGCTGGATCTGGCTGACTGCCTGCCAGCCCCTGGCGGCCCTGGCGTCCTCGTTAGTTCTGTGCTACATTTGGCCGAGCTGGAGATCTATGTCCCTGATTTAATCACAAACCAGGTGGCTGTAGAGTTGGCACCCAGCCTCAGGCTGTCCTGTAAACACGTGCGAATGATGAAAACAAAATAAACAGGTTATGCAAATCAACCTCCCAAGTAAATAAAAGGCTTTGCCCCAGGTTAACTCCTTTTGGCCCGTTGACGTTTGCTAGAGTTGCCCAGTGATACGTAAAAAAATCAATGTCATGTGTTTGTCTCAATGCTTTCTTCGTTTCTTTCTGTTTCAGATCTATCAACACTCCTATACTGCATATTATGTCCTGAGCAAAATTCCTCATGGGTAAGAGTGTTTTTCCATTTTCTTTTAATGAGAAATTTGCAGAACAAAGCCAAGGGCAGAAAACTGTGACTCATTGCTTAATTCTTCGGAATTAAGGGCAGGAAGTGGGGTACCTTGACTTTTTTTGACAGCAAAGCGCCCCGATGGTGTGGGACCTCTGTGACTCCTCCCTCGGTAACTACACCCAGAATCAAGGGGTCACGTGAGCTCAGCCCTTGCCATTTGCGATGCCCGCTTCCTAGGCCAACTCCACCCACCCGCTGCTCTGGTCCTGGGATCATGACCGTGGCCGGTTATCAGCTGCAGGAATGGAGGCCCAGCCCTGGGTCTCCAGGAAAGTCTCCTGGTTCCTTATATAATCGAGAGGGTGGCACCCCTGAGCTCGTCGGTCTCTCAAAAACACATGATTGGGGACCCAAAAGCTTGAGGGGGGAGGAAGGAGAGGAGAGCAAGTGTCGTTTGGGAAGGTTTTCAGTGCCCGGCAGACAGACCCCCACGCGGCACGGGGCTCGTCATCAGGAGCTCCTCCGAGGAGCCAGAGGTCGGAAGACGTGGCAAGTTCGGTGAGGCCGCTTGCCGAGTGATTTGCACAAAAGCACCATTTCGGAGCTGGGCAGGAGGGGCACAGATGACCTGCTGCTCTTCCCTTCTGTCCGCCTCCGCCTCCTTGTCCCTCCCGCTCCCCTTCCGCCCCCTCCTGCTGTCCCCCACCCCGCCCTGCTCCTTCCCCCCCTCCTGGATTGTTTCTTTCACCCTATTTCGTATATCTAAGAGGCGAGGGGCTCGGGAAGTATTCGAAGTACTTGGATTGGGCTGCTGGGGGTGTCATGTAGGTTCCCATGAATATTTAGGGAGACATCCCCTAATTTTTCCAGGCAAATCTGAATGAAGCACAGAACTTGCCGACCGGTATTGTCCCAAAGGACAGCGGTGATCACAGCGTGGGTGGCCACAGCTGCCGCCGTCTGTTTTCTGCTAGGCTTAGATAGAACATGGGCATATCCTCAGAAAGCACAGGAAATAATATCGTTTGGACTAAAGACAAATGAAAAATGCATGTATATATGCAGCAAAATGTGATTAATGGTTTTTGTTGGATTATGAGGAAGATCAAGCCCAAAGGAAGCAAAGATGACCCACTGTAGTAAACACAAAGTGCCCACAGGCATTTTTTCATTTCAAGCGTATGAGGAATCATTCTGTTATTTTTCAAGCAGATCTGCAGCTTCAAAGGTCACAGCAGGCAGAGAATGATTATGTCTGGAGATTTATCGACTCCTTCTGGGAACAATAGAATTTACTGTAGATGATGGCTGTTTCATTCCATCTTATCTAAATTTGTAAAACTCCAAACTGTAAAGCGTTTTATGCTTAACACATTGTGTTAATATTTTACTGGTCCCGTCAGAGCTTAGGAGAAATAGATTCCAAGAAACTGGCTCAAGAGTTTGCCAGACCGGCTGCAATCCTGAGAACAAGGTGGTCTGTGGTGACGACGGTTTCAGCGTCACCACCGTAATCCGCCAGCGTCACCACCGTAATCCACCATCACTGATGCCAACAGATAACGAGCCGCTTCGGGGGATTTCTAAAATAATCGTAGTAACAATCGATGCCATCACTCACTGACTTTCATGCACCTTTACTCAGCCCAACAGCCCTGCAAGAAAAGCATCCTTATCCGCAGTCCCCAGTGAGAGCCCCGAGCGGGTAAGTCACTGCTGGACCTGTCACAGTTAGCCAGCATGCAGCAGAGCCGGAATCCCAGCCCAGCCTGGCTGACTCAGACCCGGAGCTCTCCAACAGCCTCCTGAGGTTACATTGTAGCCATAAATATCAGATTCTAGCGCTGCTGAATTGTTTCTTTTCTAAGGACTCACATGATCGAAAGATGTGGCTGGTTACTTGTTACATTCACTGGAAACACTGCCTGGCGGGTGAGGAAGTCGGTGGCCCACCCCCTCACCCTGTAAACTGACACAGCATCTCCAAAAAGGGCATTGCCCGACCTCCCGACTCTTCCTCTGTGTCATGAGATCGTTTATGGAAGATGCATCATTTAATTAATTTCAAATACAGTCAGAAACCTTAGTCCTATTAATGAGGCAGTGGGCTTCCGAACTAATGAGCCTTTAAGCCTCGAGCTTCCGCGACTCCAGCCTCCAAAAGGAGTTTGCTGACCTCTCCAAGTCAGGTGTGCGAGGGCGCCCCCATATGGCAGGAGGTGGACCCTGCCGCGTTTTGAGCCTTACGCGGCAGAGTCTACAGGTGTAGAGGAAAGCACAGTGGTCCTTTTAAAATAAAAAGTATTAAAATATTTTAATTTACATTACTCACAGTACAAAAAAAAAAAAACCGGAGAGCTCTTCTTGGTACTTCTGAAGACATAGATCTATACCTTTTCCACAAATTTCATCACTAAATTCTTCCCATCAGGCCAGAGGCGGTTCAGTCTGCAGTATGAGATGATTTGTCATTTATAACTTGATTTTTTTCTTAGCTCCCGGCTTTGCAACCAGTCACAGAGAAGGGCTGAATTGAATTTTCAATGCCCTGTGAATTCTGGTTTTCTTCCCTTCTGCCAGGGGCGGAGAGAACTGGGGACGGTGTACGTGTATTCACTGTCTCCCATGAGCCAGAGGAGGCTCTCGCCGTCCCAGGCATTGGCTTCTCCTGCTCCAGTTTGACCTCTGTAGCTGGAGCCGGGCAGAATCCTTTTTGCAGGTAATGAGAATCCCAAGACAGCGGAATTTCCATCAAGTCAAAGATGTGGTGCCTAAGGGTAGGTTTGTTTGACTTTCGGATACTAAATTTTTCAGAAATGGTATTCTTGGAGGACATATTTCTTTTACACAGATTTGTTTATCAAAGCAGAACCAAAGCTAGTTATTTTTAACATAAAGTGTTGCACTAAGATTTTATATCCGAATTTCAACAAAATAAAGCAGTCTTCCACCATAAAGATCAGGGCCGGCTTCATGTTCTCTATAGGGGTGTTTTATACACTTGGCAGCTCTTGACATATTCATGACCTGACTATTTTTTTTCTTGAATTCGTTGCCTTCTTACTTTGAGCCCTTTTTAAAAGAAGAAATTATGTTTAAAAAAGAAATATATAGCCTCATACTCACCGAGATCATTCTAAAAGTCACAGGGACTAGAGAAAATCAACTTTTCCATAACAGAAATCAATCTGGGGGGAAATGCGGCATGCCCCTCATTAGGTAGCGTTTGTATGCTGGGGTTTAACAAACAGAGTAATAATAGAACAGAAACAGAGTAGGTTCAGGGGGGTATTTTTGTTTACACGCCAGGCCGTCCTCTGGGGCCATTTTTGCCCTAATTTTGCTTGTTTACCCGTATCGTTCAGGCACCAAACAAAACTGCATAAGGTCATATTTCTTTGGAATTCCGGTTGACTCCAGAAGTTACACTCTATATCCGTGGAAATAATAAACTGAGACAGATTCCTCCCGCCTGCGTTTCTCCCTAACTTTATAGGCCGGGCTGCTGAGCTGCGTGCAGTAGATACCTAGGTGGATGACATTCTCACGACGCCCAGCACCTTGCCCATCGTGATGCAGGAGTAAAGAACCGAAGTCCTGTAGTTGCACAGACCTGACTTTGAATCCCCAGTGTGCCACTGACTTTGGCTGTGACCTTCAGATCACCTTTTGAAAGAGGTTAATGGTGCCCACCTTCTAGGTACATTATAAGAATTAAGTGGAATGATATATGCAAAAGACAGCAGAGAATTTTGCTTCTAGGGAACTCTTGGGAGTGTTATTTTTATTAACATTGTACCATGTACCCACTACATAGATGTGGTCTCCTGATTAAATATGCCTGGACTTTACACTCTAGCCAGCTCAAATCCTTTCTTACAAAGAAAGCAATGATATGCCCCTGTCTAATAAAATTCCTTTTCATCATTTTCCAAAACTAAGGCTTGTTCTGTGATACTCAGATAATTATAATGCACACGTGATTTTTTAATTTCTCGCCAAAGAGATGTCCGTAGCCTCAACTATAAACAGTTCTCAGTAGTCACTACGTCTTTTATCTCATCCTGACCTGCCGCAATAAGTTTTTAAGGCATTCCTGTTTTGCCTCCCCCGGAAGCAGACAAGACAATAGAAGTCGACAGATATTTATTGAAATTCTGTATCGAACGGCAAAAGCAACGGTTGCATCCTTCAGAAGTTCGAAATCATATTGAAAAGTAAAGGCAGAGGCTTAATAACAATCTATAATTTAGTGCCCCAGGTGAGCATCTTAAACACCGAACACAAAAGGAGAGGGCGTGGTAGGCACCGCGGGTGTCACGAAGGGTCTCAAAATGAAGTCTGGGGTGAACTGAGCCTCAGAGTTGAGGACGTGTTGTGTTGTGTTGTGTTGTGTTGTGTTTTTAATAGATGAAGACAGACAGGAGGTATTCCAGGCTGAGTAAATCTTTTAAATGGGCTTGACTTCTGCGATGAGCCAGCAGCTTCCCGGAACCAGTGGGGTGCCGGGCTGGAGCAGGGGTGTTCCCAGGGGCTCTGCATGGGCAGAGATAGTTGTTGGGTGCGTTTGGGGAGCGCCTGCGTGTGGAGGGCCTCACACCACCCAGTGATGGTCTTCAGAGCAAGAACACACTGACGCTTCGGGTAGAGAGAGACCTGAGGAAGATGGCAGGCTTCACTGAGGTTCACACTTGTGTGTGGGGTCGCGTGGCGGAAAGGTGAGGGGCGCGGAATCATCGAGGGGGCCGGGTGGTGGGTAACGAAGGCGTGGGGTGTGGGGCACTCTGTCACTGCAGGAACCTCACTGACCGTGACGAGGAGTAGCTGGCGTCCTCATGGAAAATGAAGACAGATTTCCAGTGTTTATTTTCCATGTGCCTCTAATTAAATCTTTGGCGGCCTGTGTCCTGCTGTGCGGTGAGCCGGCGCGT
>NW_011888949.1:148263-149395 GCF_000151845.1 Pteropus vampyrus
CTGGGACGTGAAGCTCGCCTTGCCATGCAGCGAGCACTCCGGGCTCAGTCGTGGAGGAACCGAGAGCTTCCACGGTGCGGCCCCCCGAATGATGCCCCGCGTTCAGACGGAAAATCGACCTCAACCTCGACGTCGGCTCCGATCCGTGGCAGTGGCCGCCCGGAGGTCTGAGTTTAGGTCTAGAGCTCAGCCCAGCTCTGTGCGAGAGGAGGTCACGGTGGGTGAGCGGGGCCCGCAGCGGGGAGGGCAGGAAGGGGCACCGGACGCCCGGCCCAGGCCCATCCCGCTTCCGCGAATGACCCCGTCCACCCGGCGTCCGGTCGCTGCTCCCGCGCGGAACGTGCTCCCGGGCGTCCCCACCCCCGCACCTTCGAGTCCCAGCGTCAAGAGCCCCTTGTCTCAGAGCTGTGCGCTCACAGCACGACTCCCAGGCGAGCATGCATCTCCTGGCTCGCTGTCCGCTGTCCGTCACCCTTGCGTGACGTTGCCTTGTGTGTGCGCTTCTGACAGAATGTTCCAAAGTGTCTCCCGCGTGCGCTTCCCGCCTGGCGCCCTCGTTCCACGGTGACAGAGAGAGGGACTTCGCCGGCCAGGGCTTTGCCTGCGTCCCGTGCTGGCCCGCAGCAGACCGCAGGCGAGGCGGCGCCGTCCGTGACCCAGCCCGTGGGGACAGGCCATCGGCTGTGGACGAGGGAGACCGCTTCCGCCCCTCTCACCCCTGGGGCCATCCACTGGCCTCAAGGACTCCACGCACGTCTAAAAGGCGTTCACACGAGCAAACCCAGCGGACCATGGAGCAAAAACACGCACCGTTTGGTCAGGAGCCTTGCTGATCTTAAGCTGCATGTTCGTGTCCCTTGAATTGTCTTCCGTGGGTGTTGGTCGATAGTTGGGGGAAATTAATTCTGTAACTAAGCGGAGTTGGCCTTGCGAAGGTGCCTCCCGGGGCCACCCCAGAGCAGTCACAGGAGGGTCTTGGGGCTGGACAGCGCTTCGAGCCACTCCGATGGTGTCAGTTTGCGTCCGGCATCGCTGGCCGTGCCCTCCCTCACTTGCCATCATGCTCAGTGACCCCGGCATTGTACTTGAGCTGAGAAATCACCCCTCTGTCTCCGGAAGCGAGTGACTGCAG
>NW_011888949.1:151110-152693 GCF_000151845.1 Pteropus vampyrus
GCCCGGGGCGCACAAAGGCAGAAGGCCGAGGCTGCTGGGGGTGACAGGGTGCTGACGTGGAGTGGGTCAAGAGGGCGGGATGTGGACAACTGCTGGAGCGGGGGACAGTAGAAGCGTCCTTCAGAGGCCACTCACGTGTGGCCCTGGGCACTGGGCAGAAACCGCAGAAGCAACTCAAAGCCTGGCCCTGTGAGCATCTCTCGCCCCTTGGGCAGATTCCAGGGCAGGAATTTCCTTTTGAGAGTCACCTGTTGGAGGAGGAACCAGATCCCGAATGTGCATGACCGGGAGACATGGTCCGAGGACGGAGGCCTCCACCGCGGACGGGCTGTGTCTGTGCGGCAGGAACCCCTCTTCTGCCGTGGGACCCCGCGTGGACCGGCCACGGCCGGCAGCTCCCTCAGTCCTCCCTGCCCTCTTTCCCCTGCGTCTTGACCACAATACCCCGAAGACGACAGGTGGGCAGTGGTGGCCTCTCTGGGCGCCCGCTGGCTCGCCCAGCACCGCCGATCAGCCCCGCCTGGAGATCTGACTGACACGGGGGCAGAGCCGCCGGCAGTGGGCAGTACAAAAGCAGGTATGCCGTGGCGCATGGTCAGTGGAGGGGACACACGTGTCATTCAGCAAGGACTTCCCGGTCCCCAGGACGGCCACGAGCCACACCGGCAGACACCGAGGAGCAGGTGCCCCGATTAAGAAGATGCCACGCAAAGCTGGCGGTGTCCTCTCCGCGCCAGCCCCAGCCTGCAGCTGCGTGTTCTCCCCGCCCAGCGAGAAGGCCGGAGGCGCCCGCACCGGAACGCCTCAGGGAGCCGACCTTCTCGCAGACACGGAGCTTTGGCCGACGAGCCCCCAGTTGCTAATGCAAAGGTCAGGTTGTCCACCCGTCCGTACATCTCAGCTCTGATTCGCCACATCGCGACCCTACTGCGAACACCTGCTGACCTTCTGGAAGGCTCAGCGTGGTTTCTGGAGCGTGCCCCACACACCGCTGCTTTCCCCAGGCCCCCGACGTGGACGGCCTGACACTGAGTACGAGGGAACATTCTGAAAGGGGACACAAAGGGCTGACATGGGCCAGACGTGGGCCAGCCAGCGGCGTCAGAACCGAATGCCCCAGCCAGGACGGACGCGGGTGGCACAGGTCCTGCTGTGGGGCCCGCAAGCTTGGCCTGCGGCCCCAGCAAGTGTCCCACTGTCATCCTCTGCCTGGTCAGCTTATACGTGTGATCGCGTGCGTTTAAGTGTCTGTGAACCGGACGGGGAATCGGCCACGAATATTTCAGAATGGGCCGCGGCCATCAGCCTTTCAGTGGGCAGAGCATCTCAGCAGCTGGACTTCCAAATCCAAGCCCATTACGAGGGCAGGCGCTCGGACACTCCCCAGACACGGGGACATCCTAAATTAGCAAACGGCAGGACGCGTGCTCATACGCTGGCCACGCGGGAGAGTCGGAGCCAGCGCGGACCCTGCCCCCGAGGGTTTAAGCGCGTGATTTAAGAGGCACATAAAAAATGACGTGACAAGGCTTCGAATGCCGGGCGAGGCTGGGTTTTGCTGACGCTAAGCAAGCATGCCTTGG
>NW_011888949.1:155898-156322 GCF_000151845.1 Pteropus vampyrus
CATCCCGATGCAAAGATACAGGTCTGTGCCACAGAAACACGGCAGGAGGGCGTGAGAGCCAAGGTCCCTCAAGGCGAGCGCCTGTCACATACGGGAACTCACGCCTTTTCCTCTGCCGCTGGGTTCTGCCGAGCACGCGTGTCCTTACACATACGTCGTTGGGCCCTTTGCCGAAATTACGCAGCGGTTTGTGCGGTCGACCTAGTTATTTACCAGTTTCCCAGCGAATCAACCGATGAGCCTCGCTTCTCCGGCGGGCGACCCCGGGCTCCGTCGTCATGTGGTTTTCTCGAGTGCAGCCCGTGAGGCGGGTGTCAGCTGTTCTCTCGTCCACACGAGGAAGCGGACTCGGCTCGGGGCTCTCTGTGGCCCCCGCCCCACTGCTGGCGAGTGGCGTGATTCAGAGTCAAGGTCAGAACTTCGT
>NW_011888949.1:156372-157829 GCF_000151845.1 Pteropus vampyrus
AGGCTTCGAATGCCGGGCGAGGCTGGGTTTTGCTGACGCTAAGCAAGCATGCCTTGGGATGACGCTGGATCCCACTTGTTAACCCGTCCGTCTCTCCGTCCATTGAGTGTTATTCGGTCAACATTTACGAGCGTCGACGGTGCGCCAGATGCTCTTCTGGAACTAGGAGTGTGTCTCACGTTTTCATCACACGAGCACACAGGAGGACTCGGCAAACACGTGTCGCGTCCCACTGAAAATGCTACTTTTTTTTTACATCATGAGCCATGAACGTTTAGGGGCCAGAGCGACGATTTCCAGCTTTGCTTTTCCAAATGCTCTTTTGTCAAGAAGCTTTTGAGTCCCGTAAACCAGCTTAGGAAGATAAATGAGTAAACTTTGCTATGCTCATTCATTCTTCAAAATCCAGCATGATTTATGCCCCGTTTGGTTTGTTGCTCAAATAAGCAAAATCAGAATGGATCGTGTGATTATTTTGAGATAGTTACATCCAGATGATCATCCTTGATCTTTTTTTTTTTTTTTACCAATCCATCTCCATCCTGGAGATTATTCATGCAGATCCTGACGTGGATTCTTTCAAACAGATGAGTAAATAGAAAGGAAGACACATAAAATAGGGAGGGGGATTAAACAACACCCTCCCTCCCTCTCTCTCCCTCCCTCTCTCCCTCCCTCCCTCCCTCCCTCTCTTCCTCCCTCCCTCCCACCCTCTCTTGCACACATGCACACACACATACCCCTGAGAATTCTGGAATAATCCAGTCCATGCTGGAACTCACTGGTGACGCTGCGTCAGGCCTCGGGCTCCGGGCGTTGGGATGTGGCATCCGGAACGCCTCTGAGGGAAGCACACGCTCCACGGGAAGCTCGGCGACAGGTTCGCGGGTAAAACTCTGCTATCCCCTCTTAGAGTCTTTGTACTTTGTTCCTGAAGTCAGTCGGAGATGTTTTTTTCCTTCTTTGTCCAAAGCAGGACGTTAATGGTCAAACGAAAGCCAATTGGTCCATGTCCTTGAGCTAATCGCTTAATCCGCTTTCGGCCTCAGTTTCTCTGAAAGAATCTGTTGCTGGGGCCACACCCTGGGGCGCTTGAAACTGCAGATGGCCATCATCCCACAGTTCCAGGGGCCGGAGTCTGAAATCGAGGCGTCTGGAGGGCCGGGCTCCCTCTGAGAGACGGGGGGGGCTCCCCCTGCCTCCCCCCGCTTCGGAGACGCAGTCATTCCCGGGCGACCCTCCTGTGGACCCATCACTCTGTTCCCTCCCCCACCGTCCCCTGAGGCTTGGTGTCTCTTCCGTGTGCCTTCTTCTCGTCTCACAAAGCTTTCCGCTGCGGGTTAGGGCCACCTCGGGGGAACCGCTGCCACGCTCACTCGCAGGCCGGGGGCCGCCCCGGGAGAGCACGGCTGGGTCGAAAGCGGAGGCCACTCCGATGGCAGGACGGCTGGGAGCCA
>NW_011888949.1:157879-158691 GCF_000151845.1 Pteropus vampyrus
AAATCATCATCCAGCCGAGCGGACTTTGGTGTGTGATTCACACAGTTCTTTCTGGTTTCCTACCCTGTCCTCCGAGCCTGGAACATTCTAAATAGGCCCAGGCTGGGAGAACGCGCCGGCTTCGTCTGAAACCTGACAGAAGGAGTTCAGGTGAGCGCCACGTCCGTGGCCGTGGTACTCACTCGTCCGTTTGCTCGAGCGCGCGTGCCCGCGCTGTGCCGGACGTGGAAGTCACTGGTTTCTCTCTTCATTCAACACCGAGATCACAGTGTGTCGGGAAGGACGTTATCTGATTTTTTTCCCCAGCGGTGCAAAACCCGGCCCTCCTTCTCGCCGCTGTCTCTCTGTATTTGCACGTCCGTTCATTCTGGTGCCCACGCACACGCCCAGTTTCAGAAGCGCCCGCCCCTGGCCGGAGAGAAACGCACGCACTCACGAGGCGGGGACAGGCCCGTTTGTCCCCCGCTGCGTGTCATCCGCGTGTCCGTTCTCTGCTTCCCCACCCCCCAGCCTCATCTTTCGCCCCATCCGCAACAGGGCTCTGTCCTCTTGGTTGAATTTCAGCCCACGTCCTGGCTGCCGTTAATAGTTTGTTTTGTTTTTGGAGTGTGCGAAGATCATGCGAAACCCTAACTGTGGTCCAAGACTGGACGTTCTACCGAAATATGTATATATATATATTCAGAGTTCTGCTTTCTCGTCCCAGCTGCCCCGATATTCCCAATCTCCCCCTCCTCCCGCTGACCCCCCATCTGTACGTAACCAGCCTCTGGTCTCTGTTTTATGCCCCCTGTGTTTCTGTTGCCACAAAC
>NW_011888949.1:158741-159079 GCF_000151845.1 Pteropus vampyrus
GGGAGAGCACGGCTGGGTCGAAAGCGGAGGCCACTCCGATGGCAGGACGGCTGGGAGCCATGAGCACACCCGCCGCCGACCTGCCAGCGTCTCCTGGGAGACGATCCAACCGCACCCCCCCTGTCTGCCCCAGTGGAAGGGGACGGGGGGGGCAGTAAAGGCGGTGGGGGCAGAGCAGGAGGGACTGGAAAGCCCCTGGGGGGACGTGGCTGACGAAGGTCCCTGGTAACTACGGGGGTCAGTGCCCGGCGGGGGTCGGAGGCTGCGTTTGGCTGCCAGCTCTTCTCCGCTCGTTCTCGGGGGGCCGGGCGTTTCTGTGAAGAGGCAAATGGGGCATG
>NW_011888949.1:159129-160814 GCF_000151845.1 Pteropus vampyrus
ATGGATGCGCCCTAGTTTATTCCACGGTGTATTGTTCCCGGTATTTTGTAATCGCAAAGCCGCAATGAATACGGCCTCCTGCACATGTATGTTTGCATCGTTGGGGGTGCGTCTTCCAGGAAGCAGTCTAGGTCAGGAGTTAAGTGTGTATTTTATCCGGTGTCACCAAGATTCCGTCTGAAAGGCTTGTACCAATTTGCTCCCCGACCGGCATAGCGCGAGATTGCCCGTTTCCCCACAGCCCCACGAGCACCGAGCATCGTACTTTCTTTCGTTTTTATCTTTGGCAAGTTTCATGGGTGAGAAATAACTCACCGTAGTTTCGATTTGCATTTCTCGAATTTTGCGTATGTTTGAGACCTGGTTATGTGTTCGAGGGCTGTTTTCATATCTTTTTTGCGGGTGTGTGAATTGCCCGTTCGTGTCTGTTACTCATATTTTTATCATTTTAGGGTCTTTTGTAACCTTAACTTTGGAGTTCTTTATGCATTAGAGATGATAGCCATTCGCCCCTAGTATGTGTTATGAATATTTTCTCCCAGTTTTTCAGTTGTCTTTTGCTTGTGACGTTTTCGTCGTGCACGACTTCTTAAATTTTTATGTTATCAGATTTATTACTCGTTTATCCTACTGCTTCTGGATTTCGAGTCTCCCTTTTCCCGCACAGAGTTAAAGACGAAATCACCCATGCCTGTTAAACTACTTCGAAACATTAGAACATTCAACCCTAATGGTGGGGTTTGTTAGAGTTGGTTTGGAACCCGGAACGTTGAAACCCCCCCACACACACACTCACCCCTCTAACTGCCTGGGCCTCGGCCTCGCCAGCTGACTGCTGCTGTGATTGTCCCTCTGGCTCTCTGTTGCCCCGTCGTCAGGCTTCCCTGGCCTCTCCAGACCCTGAGATGCCATCCGCGACTGCCCGGGGCTTTGCGGACTATCTCGCCTTCCCCAGCGCTGAAATGGAATCCATTTTGTCCGGGTGGGATAATTAAGCAATTACTTTAGGATTTCCCGTCGATTCGACCCCCGAATCGGCACGTGCTCGCCGCTTCAGCTCCCTTCCCTTCACGTCTTACCTGCTTTGTTCAAGCACCTCCCAATACGCAGTGTCCTCCTTTTCAAAGACCACCCTTCCCTCGTCTGTCTCTGGTTGAATGGGCACATTTGTAGCTATGCCTTCTGCATGAGAAGCATCACGGCCAAGCGGTAAGAGGCTCACCGGGCAGAGTCTGGCCCAGGCAGCCAGAACATAGAGATAATTTTTCACAGGGAGCAGCGTCATCCAAAACAAATGGGAAAAATCAGCCTTTTCTAATGCCTGAAAATTATATAATTGTATTAACCAATGTTACCCTCGATAAACAATAAAATAAGTTAAAAATTAATTTTAAAAATTTAAAAAAATAAACTGCAAATCTGCAAAATGGAAAAAAAAAATCAGCCTTTTCTACATATTGTAGACAGTGGTAGCTACAAAATATACTGAAATATTTGCTATTTATAAAACGGTTAGGTTTTATTTATTTTTTTTTTAGTTTTTTCATTGTGACTTATCGTCATTTTGACCTTAGTGCACCGGCAGGATTTTGCTGGCATGGTATTTTGCATATTATAATTAAGAATGAAAAGTGTAAATGGTGTTTGAAAGGAAAAAAATCTTTCCTCCTTTCCCTCCCTCCCTC
>NW_011888949.1:160864-162270 GCF_000151845.1 Pteropus vampyrus
GTCTGTCTCTGGTTGAATGGGCACATTTGTAGCTATGCCTTCTGCATGAGAAGCATCACGGCCAAGCGGTAAGAGGCTCACCGGGCAGAGTCTGGCCCAGGCAGCCAGAACATAGAGATAATTTTTCACAGGGAGCAGCGTCATCCAAAACAAATGGGAAAAATCAGCCTTTTCTAATGCCTGAAAATTATATAATTGTATTAACCAATGTTACCCTCGATAAACAATAAAATAAGTTAAAAATTAATTTTAAAAATTTAAAAAAATAAACTGCAAATCTGCAAAATGGAAAAAAAAAATCAGCCTTTTCTACATATTGTAGACAGTGGTAGCTACAAAATATACTGAAATATTTGCTATTTATAAAACGGTTAGGTTTTATTTATTTTTTTTTTAGTTTTTTCATTGTGACTTATCGTCATTTTGACCTTAGTGCACCGGCAGGATTTTGCTGGCATGGTATTTTGCATATTATAATTAAGAATGAAAAGTGTAAATGGTGTTTGAAAGGAAAAAAATCTTTCCTCCTTTCCCTCCCTCCCTCTCTCTTTCTGGAAAGTATCTATCAGCACAAGCCAAAGATTGGAATCCATCCTTGAGGCCACCGGTTTTGAAAGGCAGAATGACCTGGCATTATGCTCAGGAAAAAAACTCTCTGCCGGGAAGGCCAGGGATGAAGACATAAGCGGTGGAGATTTATCGATATATAGCTTTGCATTTCACTTTTGAACTTCGACCGTTCTGGGTGTTTTTTAAAAATTCATCTATAGACTTCTCTGCGTGTTCTCTCGTGATGGACATTTACTGTTTGGGGCCAGCATCGACGGGCCTGCCTCGGCTTCCCGGGAATTATACGCGTCTGAAGAAATCTGAACGAGACAGACGATGCAATCACGCCGGCTCCTGAAGCTGAGGCGGCAGGAAGCGGGGGAATCAGGCGCAGCCGGAGGGTAGAAGCATAGCATCTTCATTTCCCGTTTCCCACCGTTTTGCTTTGTTTGTTTTTTTCAGGGATCCTCAAAGTCTGGATCCGCCGGAAGTCAGCAATGCCAAGCTCCAGTACGCAGGGTGGGGCCCCAAAGGCCAGCAGCTGGTAAGCGAACCCTCCCCCCGCCCCCCGGCGACAGTGTTCTGAACTTGAGCAGGTGCGCGTTGTATAGACCGGCTCCGCCTCGGCACACTCGGCTTCTGCACGTGTGGGAATCACACGTGGATAAGCAGGCCGGGGTGTCTGCACGTGCGAAACGTCCGTCCCCTTTTTCGGTCGGGAATCCTCTTAAAGCTGGAAGGGCGTGTGCTTCGGTCTCCGTCTCCAGTGTCTTTAAACGGGTCCCTAACGGGGCTGTGCACGTGGGCGACGGATTCCCTGCGGACTCAGAGAAGCCGCGTCCGGCGGGCTCGTCAGC
>NW_011888949.1:163295-168825 GCF_000151845.1 Pteropus vampyrus
CAGGGTGGGGCCCCAAAGGCCAGCAGCTGGTAAGCGAACCCTCCCCCCGCCCCCCGGCGACAGTGTTCTGAACTTGAGCAGGTGCGCGTTTTATAGACCGGCTCCGCCTCGGCACACTCGGCTTCTGCACGTGTGGGAATCACACGTGGATAAGCAGGCCGGGGTGTCTGCACATGCGAAACGTCCGTCCCCTTTTTCGGTCGAGAATCCTCTTAAAGCTGGAAGGGCGTGTGCTTCGGTCTCTGTCTCCAGTGTCTTTAAACGGGTCCCTAACGGGGCTGTGCACGTGGGCGACGGATTCCCTGCGGACTCAGAGAAGCCGCGTCCGGCGGGCTCGTCAGCATCGCGGAGCCACCGACTTTGCTTCCACGATGCCGCTGTCTCCGCCGAGGGTTCGGTGCAGGAAGGGAGCGAGCCGGTCATTTCGGAGCCAGGCCCCCCGCAGGCAGCAGCGGCTCGGGGGGATTCTCCACAGCTAGGGAGGCCCCACCCCCCAGCTTCACGAGTTCTAACTCAAATCGGCAAAACTACGTCATCTGGGGACACTTAGTGGCAGGGATGGTCCAATGAAAGGGCTCCGAACGGGGTTAGAAGACGCGGCACGGCTTGTAATCTCGTGCGGGCCGGCGGGGGACATGTCGCTCGGTGGTCAGCCGCCACCAGCTGGCCCGGCTGCCGAGTGAAAGGTTTGGGTAGGATGACCCCCCAGGTTTACACCAGCTCTGGCATTACCTGTGTCTGAAACCAGGTGATACCTGTCCGTTCCGTTTCGCTTTATTCCAAGAGATTGTATCTGTCGCCCTCTGTAGAAAGTCCCCACTGTGTGAAGATCACATGACACGGTTGCCCTACTCACCATTTTTTCTGTATCTGTAACTAAAGCTGCATTTTAAAAACTCTTTCTTTTCCTAAAATAGCACAGGAATGATCGTTTTTATAAGCTTGGAGTGAGATCGCATAGCATAGACTGTCTACTGTCTTAGAAATTAAAATAGTCTGATTTTCCCCAGTAAGACGGTTATATTTTCTTGGTTGCATATTAATTCCAATGCCTTGAAATGATTTGAAGAGACAGAAGTGCATAGGTCACAAAACGATGTTAACTATCACTGACATGTCCCCTGTGCTACACACTTAGCCGTGAGAGGTTTCGAAAAGCACGTTAAGCCAGTCAAAATCAATACGACAGGAGGTCGGGGACGTCGCAAGCCGGTGTAGCAGAGGGACACCGATCCATCAACTTAGTCACAACGAGGGAATAAAACCCATCTTCCCTCGAAGCACTAGCTCTTACGCGAGGAAAAGGTGCAGCTTCCTAGGGCACAGTGGCAGACGTGAGTGCTCGAGACGCCAGAGGCTGGGGCTCTATCTCTCAGTCCCCATGAGCTGGTGATCGAGGACCTTCCTATTAGCAGACCTTCCCCACACCCACTAGGTCACCCTGTCACGTGACATCGCGTCTCTGTAGAGGTCTTGTCATAGTCACTCCAGGGACCTACCACGCCCCAGCCTCACATTTGGCCAGAGAACACCGTGGGCCTGGGCGGCCTCACTGAGTGGGCACTGTCCGGCCTTTTCATAGTCATCAGGAAAAGGAGGTGACCATGGGCCAAAGTCTCTTTCCACCAGACCTGCTTCCTCCTTCAGTGTCACCCCTTAATCGTCTCTAAGCTGGCAGACTCACGCCTCGCCGTCCGCATGGGAGAGAGGCCAGATGCCGTGACGGAGCTCAGCCAACCCCGGCCTGCCTTCTGGGAAGGGCTGGAAATTCAAAGAAAAATTTAAGCCACGGTTGCAATAGGGGGTGGTGTACACGTGCGTGTGTGTGCATGTGTGTGCGTGTGCATGTGTGCATGCGTGTGTGCGTGCGTGTGCACGTGTGTGCGTGCGCATGTGTGCATGCGTGTGTGTGTGCACGTGTGTGTGTGTGCGTGCGCATGTGTGCGTGCGTGTGTGTGTGTGCGTGCACACACGCTTTAGGATTATATCTGGAATTCGGAGGCATCTGGGGTTCTGGTCGATCGTCCTCCAGGCTCTGTACTTGTCCGGCCAGCAGCCCCTTCCCTACCCGAGGCCACTGCTACCCCGGGGACAGTCGATGTGCACGTCCGCCGTGGTCCCCAGTGGACAGGGGAGGACTAGGTGATTACGGAAGTTATCGCATTTAATATCTGAAAGAACAGTTGCAACAGAGCTAAATAGGCGTCAACTTCCCTGAGAATGTGTCCCCGACCACCCCGCCCCCGACACACACACTGCCGGTCGCCTTCTCCAGGCTCCCAGCTCCCGCCGTGCAAACTCTTGTCCCAGACACTTCCTCATTTCGAGTTGACATATCTGTCCTCGACTCACTGGCCTTTAGTCTAAGTTTCCAGCACCTTCATCTATGTAGTCTGAGTGCCTAGCACAACACGGGGCACTCAGTACATGTTTGCTGAGGTCGAAAAGGAATGCGCGAACAGATGCATCGATGAGCCAGGTAACTTGGTCTTGTGGTCTTCGGCCCCTTAAACTAAAACGAGTGGACGGAAGCGAGGAGCCGGACTCTGGGTATCTGCTCGGGACGTTAACTGATGGAGCGGGGAACTCGACCTCCTTCCTGCTTCAAGGGAATGAGGATCCGTTACGTAGTATTTGCCGACGTTTGGGGCTGGCACCAGGAGAGCTAACGTGCTCGCGGAGTTTATGAGTTTTCACGCGTCCCTGAACCGTGGGGGTTTTATCGTGAGAGTGTCGGCGGTTGGAGCGGGCGTCCGCGGGCTTCTTCTGGAAGGGGCCAGGGAGTAAACAGGCCCCCACGGTGTCGGCCTCCACCACCCCACTTTGCTATCGCAGAGAGAAGAGTGTTTTGTAGGCAGGAGAGAAACAAATGGAACAAATGTTCCAATAAAACTTTATTTACAAAGACAGGTCTGTTGGCCGGCAGTCTGTGTAGACCGACCCTCGTTTGGGGGTCCTGTGCCCCCTGGCTGTCCCCAACTGGAGAAAGCCTATCCCCTGCGGCCAGCACCCCGCTGACACAGGCCTTGCGAACACCGATAGTTTCCAGCACCTTCACTGCCATTCTATCTTTAAAAGTAAACATTGCTCCCCAAAGGAAGTCAGCCCTGATTATAATGAGTCAGACCGAGGCGGGCGGTCCTCCTTCGGGAGTGGAGAACACAGCTGTGGCGAAAGGTCACCGGAGGGCTCCTGAGCATCGTCACCTCCTGTGTGGGGTGACTTCAGTGACGCTTGCGGTGTGGAACCCCAAGCATCCCGGAAAGCTGGCTCTCAGCACCAGGGCGCGAGGGGGAGGGGGGTCCGGGCATTTTCCTCGCCACCTCTAGTGGCCTCCAGCATGTGGCCCTTACCGGTCAGTGGGTCTCGTTAGAGCTTCAGATCACATCGTCAGTAATGAGCACGGCCTGCTCGGCCAGCGCACTGTCCCCAGGGAGGAGGGCAGGTGAACGGAGAGAGGCCTCCATCCTGCCGAAGAATGTGCTTCTGCGGCGGTGCCAGCATGTGGCCCCCGCCGCTCGGTACGGATAACCAGGCCGTTTCCAGGATGCGACGTTGTCTCCTGCGCTTCGAGACGGGCAAGCGGATCAGGCCGGACCAAACAGGGTTAAATGCAGAAACGGCGCCGATGTCGCCCACGTCCTTCCCCTCGCTGCCCGCCTCCTGTGGGCAGCGTGCGGAGCGGCTTACGCCGAAAGCATCCACCATCTCGACCCTTATCCCCGCGGCGTGCCTTCTTCCACGGGTCCCCTGCAGGTGCGTCTGCCCAGACGGGGGTCTGCTCTGAGCTTCCCTCGCAGGCCTGCCCTGCCTGTCTGTGTGCACCTGTTCGTGTAAGTTCCGTCTCTGCTAACTTAGAACGCAGCTCAGCCGTCCATTTAGAAATAGCCCTCCGTTTTCCCGCCTGCCATCTCTGTGAGAGACACACGACAGGATGTTGAGGGCGGCCCCGGTAGCTTTCCTGGGCTTCTGGCCCAGGCCTGAAATTCGGGTGAACTCGCAAGTGTGGGGACCTTACTCAACTCTGCCGCCTAATAACGTTCGCCCGTGGAACCAAGTGCCACGGGAATTTTCACAGATATGACCGCCCAGCGTCAGGCCACATTCAGAATCCAAGGCCGGCGTCTTTGCTCTCGGACGTGGGAGGCAGAGAGAGCGGCCCCTCTCTGGCTGGCCGGCTCCCGCGACGTGACGCATGAACGGCTTTGCACGGGAGATTGAATAAGCCCATCGTGGGGTCTTCGGTGCAGAGACAGCGCCAGGATGTGAAAAATGAGGCAGCCCGGGCGGGGTTGGCTGGGGACTCTGCTGAAGCTGCGGCCGGAGCTGTCCTCGGGCACAAGTGGCAGGGTGCGGGTGACGGCGCCCCGGTGGGAGAGAGCTGAGGGCTGCCCACTCGGAGGGGAGCCGCTCGCCTGCAGTCTCCCGAGGCGGGAAAGCTGCGGTGGGGAGACGAGAGAGATCAAGCACGCTTCCCGGGGCGGGGGCTTCCGTGGCCTGGACGGACCGTGGCCTTGATTCCAAGGCCTATTAGACCCAAGGGCGCCTTTCCGGGGAAAGTCACAGATGGCCTAACTTACCAAGGACGGCCACTTGCTTTTATAGCAGCCGCCCACCACGGTCTCGGGCAGGGCTGACCGTGCTCTCTGACATCCCCCCGACTCCTGGGACTCTGCAGGGTCAGCTGAGACCGAGGCTCACGGTGGCCGGCTGGCCGTCTAGACGTGAAAGACCCAGAGGCCCGTCTTTTGGGGCGCACACAGGTTGGACATCCAGTCATCACTGTGGATTCCCGCGGGTTCCCGTGGCAGCCGTCCCGCGTCCGGACCTCTGCCGCTTCTGGAGACAGAGGAGAAGGCGCGGCTCCCTGCCCCGGCCTCAGCTTCTCGTAGAAGGCGCGTCCGTGGGGGCATCTCCTGCTCTCGGCGTCGTGACCGCCCCGTGGAGCCCTGCCCCGTGCACGGTCCCCTCGGAAACGTCCCCCACCCCGCTTCCTGTGCTCCGTGCCCTCGGGCCAGGCTTCGTGTCCTGCAGGAGCTGGGTGACCGCGCCGCGTGCTCATCCTGTTTGTCACCGAGACCCTCGGGTCTCCCAGTCTCGGTCAAGCAGCAGCTCCTGGAACTAAACCCCAGCCATCCCCACCATCGCTCCGGTCACAGCCGCTCACCCGATGCCACGTCGGTCACGCCAGCTCAGCCCTCTGCAGAAAGGCTCGGCTGACGCCTCCTCCAGGGGACTCACGTGGTCACCTGCCATCATCGTGGGTTCTCAGCGGCTCACGAGCCTGCCAGCCTTTCTTCAGGGTTCCGGCAGCCCCCCAACCCCCGCCGCTCACTGACCCTCCACACCCATGCCCCCCGCGTCACCTCCGTGGGCACCAGCCATCATCCACCTTCACGGTCGTGCACGTTCTCAGGCCTGTGACATAGCAGCTGCGGCTCACGGAAGGACCAGGTTCGTCCTGAGGAAGCTAAACTTTCAAACCGACTTCTCCTGAGTCCTGTGTCCGTGTTTTCCCGCCCGCTTCGCA
>NW_011888949.1:169230-170113 GCF_000151845.1 Pteropus vampyrus
TGACATCCCCCCGACTCCTGGGACTCTGCAGGGTCAGCTGAGACCGAGGCTCACGGTGGCCGGCTGGCCGTCTAGACGTGAAAGACCCAGAGGCCTGTCTTTCGGGGCGCACACAGGTTGGACATCCAGTCATCACTGTTCCCGCGGGTTCCCATGGCAGCCGTCCCGCGTCCAGACCTCTGCCGCTTCTGGAGACAGAGGAGAAGGCGCGGCTCCCTGCCCCGGCCTCAGCTTCTCGTAGAAGGCGCGTCCGTGGGGGCATCTTCTGCTCTCAGCGCCATGACCGCCCCGTGGAGCCCTGCCCCGTGCACGGTCCCCTCGGAAACGTCCCCCACCCCACTTCCTGCGCTCCGTGCCCTCGGGCCAGGCTTCGTGTCCTGCAGGAGCTGGGTGACCGCGCCGCGTGCTCATCCTGTTTCTCACCGAGACCCTCGGGTCTCCCAGTCTCGGTCAAGCAGCAGCTCCTGGAACTAAACCCCAGCCATCCCCACCATCGCTCCGGTCACACCCGCTCACCCGATGCCACGTCGGTCACGCCAGCTCAGCCCTCTGCAGAAAGGCTCAGCTGACGCCTTCTCCAGGGGACTCACCTGGTCACCTGCCATCGTCGTGGGTTCTCAGCGGCTCACGAGCCTGCCAGCCTTTCTTCAGGGTTCTGGCAGCCCCCCACCCCCCCCCCGCCGCTCACTGACCCTCCACACCCATGCCCCCCGCGTCACCTCCGTGGGCACCAGCCATCATCCACCTTCATGGTCGTGCACGTTCTCAGGCCTGTGACATAGCAGCTACGGCTCACGGAAGGACCAGGTTCGTCCTGAGGAAGCTAAACTTTCAAACCGACTTCTCCTGAGTCCTGTGTCCGTGTTTTCCCGCCCGCTTCGCA
>NW_011888949.1:171608-173675 GCF_000151845.1 Pteropus vampyrus
TCCCTGTCTGGCGTATGGAGTGGAAGTCATGGAACGGGATGCAGGTGTCGGGGGATGCTATGGCAGTAATCACCTCGTCACGCCTTAAACTCGCTCTGCCGCGTGTCACTTGTATCTCAGTAAAGCTGGGGGAGCTTTGTCAAGCAGCCGTGGGTCCCCCGGTTGCCTCTCCCAGCCCTCCTGTCGGGCAGGCCACCCAGTCCCAAGACCTCTCGCTGGTCAGCGGTGCTTTCTTCTTCCCGAGCAGCCGCCCGAGAACTGGGGCCGGCTGCCTCCCCGAGGTCGCTCGCATCCCCAAGGGCATCACTGTTCACCCAGCCGAAGGGACAGAGGGGGCAGGGAGCATTTTACCCGCATTGACAAATCCAGCGAGGGGAGAAAGATTGATTTTTTCCCAGCAAGAGGAGATTATTTCATGAAATGTCACATACACAGAGAGGACCAGACCGAAGTGACATCCCATTAATAACTTACAAAAGCCTCTAATCAGTTTGGGTTAATTTGGTATTCATTGTCAAAACATTCATCACGGGCGCGAAGCCCGTGACAGTAGCCAAGGAATTAATTCACAGGAACGGAAATCGCCTTACATCTCCTGGAATAATGGATGGAGCCGGTGCAGTGAGTGATTTACTAGCCCGCCAAGGGGGCCCTTCAGACGGAGCACAGACGTCATCGCTTCCCGGCTCCGCGGGACTCGGTTGCTCTGATAAACACTTGCACTCAGGCCCACAAGGGAAGTTTGCGGCAATTGGCTGGAACAGACAGGCCAGCGTGACGGCTGCTTGACACCCACAGCTGCGGACGAGGAGAAGCAGGAAGGGGTGGCAGGCTGTCCCCTTCGCCAGCCGGCTCTGCGAAGGTGCAGGGAACTCACACAGCTTCGTGACTGTGGAACCATCGAAGTGCGGGAAACCAGGTACACAGACACCCGTGACACGGCGCAGATTTCTTTTAAATATTACTTTTTTATTTTTTTTTTAATTTTCAGTTACAGTTGACATACTATATCGGTGGAGATTTTTTAAAAATTTTTATCACGCCGTATGAATGTGGAGGACGGGGTATGGGGAAAAATCCTTCTTAAAAAGAATTTTAAAAATAAATGAAGTCATGAAAAGATGTCTATACTTTAACACAGAAAAGTCCTTTTTAAAGAGAACGTAAAACCGTATAAACAAAGACATTGGTGGCATTGTTATCTATAACAATCGTTTTGAAGGCCGGAAGAACCCTAAGCAGATACAAGGGAGCGGTTTGCTGAAGTTCCCTATATTAATAGGATGAGCTGTCATACGGCCATTAAAAATCGTAGGTGGACTATAGAGCATGCAAGATACATCATCTTATCATGGTAGGACCAAAAGTAAGCTGTCCGGTATATGTTTGCTTAAGGCAGTGGTCCCCAGCCTTTGTGGCACCAGGGACCGGGGCTCCTATGAGCATCTAATGCCTGACGATCTGAGGCGGAGCCGAGGCGGTGATGCTGCTCAGGGGAGTGGCCGCAAATACAGGTGAAGCTTCGCTCACTCACCTGCCGTTCACCTCCTGCTATGCGGCCCGGTTCCTAACAGGCCACAGACCGGTACCGGTCTGCAGCTCAGGGCTTGGGGACCCCTGCCTCAGGGGGAAAGATGATCATTTGGGCCTGGCCAGACTAGGGGCGTTTTACCCACTTCTAAAAGTTTCTTGGATACAGCAATTACACATTTGTTAAAACTTTAAAAGAGAGGAGCCTTCGCGGTCAGCTCTGAGGCGCAGGAGTCCCACCCAGCGGCCACACGCTCTGGCCGCATGCAGGGTGCCTGCCCTGCTTTTGGGGGGACCGAGCGTGAACAGACCCGCCCTCCAGGGTGACAGCACCTTCAGTTCCGTGGGTTCCAGAGCGCCGGACGAACGCATCCTTCCTCCCCGCGTGCTCCCAACCCTCCCCAGGAGTTTTCCAGAACTAGCTTGCACTTGCGAGCCAAAGCCAAATCAGGGACAAGGTGGATTCAGGGTTGAAACGGGGCCTGACGTCGCCGGGCGTGCGGGTAACCCGAGCTCTCTTCCCGTCAGAGCTGCTGG
>NW_011888949.1:173725-174436 GCF_000151845.1 Pteropus vampyrus
CGGCTCACGGAAGGACCAGGTTCGTCCTGAGGAAGCTAAACTTTCAAACCGACTTCTCCTGAGTCCTGTGTCCGTGTTTTCCCGCCCGCTTCGCAGGGCCATGTGGTCGAGGGCGGTCGCCCTTCGTTCTAACACGTCGACAGCAAAGAGGGCGGGGGTCTCACACCGCCTGCGCCCCCGCCCCCGACTGTGTGTCACATCTTCTGTGAGTCACCGAAGGCTTCAGAAAGTTCCGAGCTGAAGGTTTCTGTGCTCACCCGGGGTCACGTAAAGGGGATGAAGATGCTTTTTCTCTAAAGCATCTGAGTTTCCTCTTTCAAGAAAATAAATTTTTTAAATAGCCCATCAGCATCTCAAACAGCATGTACCAAAATGTCAGCAATTCCACAGAAGATGAAGAGATCATTCCTGAAACACCCAAATGCGGTATTGATGGTAAAACCGGCAGAGAGAGCACAGACCTGAGGGGTGCAGGGCGTCTGCCCCCCGCCCCTCTCAGGCGGGGGCGTCTGGAGAGGCTGGCAGCCACAGGTGGGCCCTCAGCTCCCAGGTGATAGAGAGAAGGGCCAGGTGGGTGCCACTCGCCCTGCGGCACTGAGCCAGCCCCCAGGTACGGGCAGGTGCAGCCAGGACACCCGCCACCAAGCTGGGGGCGTGTGACAGCAGGAGCCCAGGAGCCCGCTCTGCTTGGAGCCTGGAAGCCCCTCCACA
>NW_011888949.1:179476-181320 GCF_000151845.1 Pteropus vampyrus
CCTCGGTGCCCGTAGCGGCTTTTAGAGACTGTTTTGTGCTTTTCTCCCACGAGCGGGGAGGGGACAACTGTCTTATCATAATCCCTAAAACATCACGATCGGGACATCCCAGAGTAGGGGGTCCGTCTCCCGTCTGAGCGGAGTCTCTGTGACTTCTTCCCGTGACGTGCCACGGGGTCGTCGGCCCCACTTACTGCAGCAGCTTCTCCGTGTCATTATTCGACGATCTCACGTTCGCCTGACTTTGCTCCCCAGACCCGGTGTAAGCTGGTCACGGAAAGAGCGTGTTGTTCATTCCGTTTTGATCTTCCACGGCCCGTGGCTCCATGTTGAGCAGAGCACGAGTTCTCAACAAACACTCGCTAAATGACGTCCAGAAGGGAAAGCAAAGGAAAGTGTCCGACTTATGGGCGTAAGCTCCAAAATTCATGGACGTTGAAACAACTTGATGGTATCACCCCGAAAAACTAAGATTGTCTGATGCTTCCTTAACTCGGCGGTTCAGATTACGGGCAATGCTGTGGAAAGAATTCTAGATTTTTGAGTCGGACGTTTTCTCCCTTAAGGCGTTGTATGCGTCGTGAACAATTTCAAAACGAAGATGAGAGTTTTCACTGTTAAAACTCGCTGGGAAGAGCAGGCTGGACCAAGCGTTCTGTCGAAAGGGTCAACGTAACCCACCTTCCCACAGGAGCATCAGAGGGTAAGAGCACCCCGCACGGGTAGATGTGCGTTCCTCCCTCATCGCCCCGTTCCTGTACCTGGACTGGTAAACAGCAGGGGCACAGATGGGGACAAGGAAACTACTTAGCTTGCAACAAAGACGTTCCTGAGGACTCTTGGAAACATTTCAGCAACATCTAAGTCAATTGTTGGCGAAGGATTCCTCCTGCCTTTTCTTCTAAATGGACTCCACAGGACGGCTCCTTCGTAGCATTTTGTTAGCCCTTGTCGATTATTCTGGAACGTCGTGTACTGGGACATCATAACATTTCCCACGGGTAAGCACCCTTTCTCGATCCAGCCGTCTTCCTGCCTTTGGACATGGCTGTCCCCACAGGCCGTGAGTTTTATTTCACACGTCTGACTCCTGGGAATCACGAGCACGTGTTCTGGAAAGAATAGCGACACGCGTGAGCATAGATTATCAACGAGTGCATTTTCAAAAAAAAAGATGCGGTTTTATTTATCTTAGGCTGTTTATTTTTATGGACATCATGGCTAAAACCTAGTTCCGCTATTTCCACTTATAATGAACAATTAGCAAATGAGCAAATTGATTTTTCTGTCCGTTCTTCAATTTGGGAACCTTATCGTTTCCCTGAATGGTTTTCGTTTTTACCATAATGGCTGCGATGGCCGTTAGCAGCGGGAATTGTGTTTTAACTTCCTCCGTGGGGCCTGATTTAAGAGTGTGACTCGCACACGGGGGACGCCAGGTCCGGCCAAGCCTTTGTACGGGGCATAGCCAGGGGAGGCGCCCGCCCGAGCCGCCAGCCCGGCCGCCCCACATCCTTTCCCGCAGGCCCAGGGCGCACTCGGCTCGCCCTCCCTCCACCCCGCTCTGTGGCCCGCCTTGTGCACGGCTGCCGCTCGCTGGGTGGCATCGCCCCCTCTCCAGCGCCCAGGTCAGACCCCCGCGGTCTCGCTCCTCTGCCTGCCCGATCCGCAGCTCCTTCCGCCGACGATGCCGTGACCTCCTCTGCATGGACGACATTGACGCGTGTGCCCCCCTCTGCATCCCACCATCAGCTCACACCTGGATTCCCATCTCGCTGCCCGCTCGATCCCCCTCCCAGAACCCTGCCCCGGTCCAGAAGGTTCTTCCTGCGACCGAGCGATCT
>NW_011888949.1:182784-185536 GCF_000151845.1 Pteropus vampyrus
TCGCCATGGTGCTTGTCATTGTCACATGGCTTTGGCCAGCATCCCACATCCCCGTTGAATCATATCGGAATGAGAAATCAGTGTCAGAACAAAGCCAGCCTGCCAAGCAGCTGGTAGGCCTGCCTCTCACCTCCTGGGTCATAAAGAGCCACACTGGCATATTTGTAATGTCCCAAAGAGGTGACAGAGTCTGTAAATCTCGTCTTCCAACAACCCCAAAGGTGGCCGAGATGTCGACAGCCTGGTGCACAGTTAGCGGAACATAAGGGTCGTGGTGGTAAGTGGGTGTTTAGACTGGTGGTTCTTGACCGGGCAACCAGCTGCCAGCAGTTCCAGTGAATTTGGAGCAGGATGGGGCTCGGCCGTCGGCATACGACTTCGGCACCCACCTCCCACGTGCTTCTCGTGGGGATTTGCGCATCACGGGCTAGACACTGGCAGCCGGCAGGGGACTCGACGGCCTCTTTCACACTGAAGGCTCGTGGTCACAGTCCAGCCTCAGGACAGAGCAAGGAATCTGTGAGACTGTTTTCCACCGCCAGGCCCGTAACCAAGGACCATGTCCCACACAGAACCGCCCACCACTGGGTCGTTCCCGATGGGACTGCCACTCCCAAATCGTCAGGTCAGCAGGCGCCGTGCCAACTGCACTGTGGTATCCGCCGGTCCTGGCCCATCAGTTCAGTTCAAGGTTAAGGTCAGGATGTCACCTGGCCGTTTGCCTCTTTTTCTTCTAGCCCTGAGCAAGGAGCCATCGCCCGCGCCAGCGGCCGTTCTATACAGTATGAATCGTTTTTTGCGTGATTTTTCTCCGACCAAACCTGTTAGTAACACAGCAGCCTAAGAAGACAGCCTGAACCCGTGGAAGCGGTGGGTCTCAGACAGCGAGCTGTGACTTGACGGCTGCGTCACCTGAGACATAATAACTAAGAGCACGGTGACCCTTCACTGGGTGTCCCATGTCCCCTGTGCACCGTCACGCCAGGCATCATGCATCCATTGTCTTTTTTTCCATTCCCCGTCTCTCCATTCGGCAGTGACGACCAAAGTTCAGAAAAGGTTGGTGATTTGCCCAAGATCGCACCTGACGCCACGGTGGCTTTCTCTGCGCCCAATGTCGTCACCGGCTCAGTGTCCTCAGTTGAAAAGCCAGTGACTCAGATCAAGCCCAGCTGCATTCGCATCTACGAAAAGTCTGAAAATCTTTTAAACGCCCTGCCAATACCGAGTGTCGTTACCACTGTGAACGACGATATTTGTGTTCAAGGCCACCCATGAGATCCTTTGTTGCCGTATCTGGGAACTAACTGGCCGTTTCCTGATACGGCCTCCGATGTGGTTAATCGATCACCCTAACCCGTCTCCCTGCCAGCATCCTTAAAGGAAATGAAGCGTTGACCTAAGTGACATTTCCACCTGAGTCCTCTGCAGCGTCCGTAAATGAGCCACGGTGCCCCGGATAGGACAGTGGACCCCAACGGGAACAAAACGCTCCTCGTGGGGAGGCCGGGCCCTTGGTCCCGAACGCCGTGCTCACAGCCGAGTGGGGCGCAGGAGGCTACAACAAAGAAAATCCCCAATGTCCCCTTCCCCAGAGGGCGACCTAGACATTTTTTTTTTAGTTTTCTACATTTAACTATTTTTTTGGTTTCCGATGCGTTTTATATGTTAATGACATACTTCAGAAAGACAGAAGAACATCTGTGAAGAGTGCAGAGCAATAAGGTGGACACTCGTAGACCCTCCGCGTGTCATGCCACATGGACCCTGACGGCGATGGCCGCGGCGCTGAGCGCAGCCCGTCGCACCCCCTCCCCTGCCAGGCGGCTGCGGCTCTGGACTCCGTTCCTGCTTCTCTGGCGCTTTTTCCAAAACGCTTCCCGACGCATTCGCCGGTAAATAACGTATCATCTCCGTTCTTACCTTGACGTAGCTGTTGCTGTGTGCTGTGTAGACTCTGCCGCTTGGTGCTGCATCGACACCGTTTGTGACGTTCGTTCGTGGACATCGACCCACGTGGCTGTAACCGACTCTCTTCCGACACTGCGTGGCAGCCGGTTACAGCAGCGGCGCACAGCAGGGCTCGTCCCCTGTCCGTGGACGTGACCCTCGTTCCTCGTCAGCTTTCCAATTTATTTACAGTGTCGCTGCGTACATTTTCGCTTAGGCCTCTCGGTACACATTTGCCACCGTTTCTGTGGGTTTAAAATTTGCACAGATTCGGTTACAAAGGAGGTGAATAACTTTCGTACGTATATTTACCATTCGTATAACATCTTCGGCAAAACGCCTGTTTGCGTCTTTTGCCTATTTTTCTTCAGGATTTTTATCTCTTTCTTTTAGATATGCATAATTTATACATTCTGCTTCTAACCAGTTTATTATTGCCAATATTTTCCCTCATTTTATAGCCTGTCCTTTCACTCTTATTTTGATATACTTTGGTACAAAAAAATGTTACTTTCAGCGGAATCAAATTTATTCACTTATGGTTTGCATTTTGTATCTTTTTAAAGAAATTCTTCCCTGAAACATGAAGATAGTCTCTTGCATGACCTAACATTTTTATAATTTCATCTTTCATAATTATATTTTAAATTCACCTGAAATGAAGCATACTTACAATTACTTTTTCATAATAATAACCAATTGTCCTCGAACCATGTATTGATGAAGTCTGCCTTTGCTTCCGGGCCGCCTGTCATTTGCCGCCTTCTCTGTAGGTGTGGGTGTGATTTCAGACCCTCTATTA